>NC_137608.1:15783602-16004535 GCF_963280865.1 Gymnoscopelus braueri | reverse complement strand
CCATTTGGAGGTCCTTGGCACGGAGAAGTTTGGAAATACCTGCATTAACGACAATATTTATGTCTGGATATTGGGACTGTTTTGCTCCTTTGTGTTGAGATGACCAAGTTAGTGTTGAATTTGTCATATTCAATATGGCTTCATCAGTTTCAAAATCTGAACCATAAGCACATCCTGCACATTTCCCAATTGATTGCAACACTTCTGCTTGCTACATTTCCCATAAATTTGACTTGCATAATAAAGTGGTAAAGAGAAAAAGCTTTAATTATCAAATGCATGGTGTAGCTTTGTTTTCAGTGAAAAGATCTGACCCTGCTTAAAGCTCTGTGTGGTTGTGTCTGGCAGCCTGGACACAACAAGTCAGAATCAATTCAAAAACAGACAAATCAATAGATGTGTGACAGGATGCTAGACCGGATTATCGAGTTCGTTTTTACATACTTTCGAACTCACAGGAGCATGTTACATCTGGTTGAATTAACACTTCAAACACGTTTTACAACGCAGTAAAGTGCATTATATCACCAGTATGTTTGCATTGTGGTCAGGGGCAAACATAAAGTCAGATAGACTTCCTGATCCACTTCCTGTAGGGTGTAACATCCTCCCTCATGACCTCTCTCTTTCTCTTGCTGCAATGTTATGATGATGTTATGAGATTCTTTCCATGCCCTGAGTAAGAGCAGACAGTCATCACAGAGTAGCCCAACACATCCTGGTTTTATAGCCCAGGCCCATGGTTGCAGGCCTCTGGGCTTCTTCTAAGCTGACCATGCCCAGTGCAAGTGAATAGAGAAAAGACTAGGGGTTCGGCCATTAATATCAGTTTTCAAAAATAGCTAAAATGGACGATCTACAAGCTCTAAACTAAAAAGCCATACTTTTGTTTACAAGTACCACAGTGCAAGAATAGAATTGCAGTCTTGTGTCGTTTGTCACTGAACAGGTTTAGGGCCATGATCATCATACAGGAAAACATTTCTCTTTCACTTTTTGCTCTCTCCAAATGTTCCAGTTGTTCTGGAGAGATTTGAGCTGGCTGACCAGGGTAAAGTTTACTTCTTTAACCTTTAGGGGTACCTCTGCGTGGGAGCGAGAGCAGAATGTGAGCCATTATTTTGTGAGCTGGAGCTCCAATAACCGAGTCACAGCTCACAGTTTCAGTATATCATCTTTGAAGAAATGTTCTGTGATTGTTTATCGCACATAAGCCCCATTTTCACAGAGCCAAAGAGCAGGAAGTACAGTGGAAATTTTGAAATTCACCTCATGTGAAAACGGCCACTGAACTTGTGTGGTGGAAGTTTTGGCATTAGAAATTTTACGGCAATCTGCCTAGTAATTTTTGCCGAAAGTACTGGGAGAATAAAACATTCCCAGAAGTGAAAACGCATAAGGTAATTTTACCGGATAGCGGCATGACTTTGAGCAGTGATTTCAGCCAGAGAGACCGTCAGTCCGTCACTTTGGATAGAGCCAGCTGCCAGGCAGCATGCTTAGATTAATGTGGTGCGAGACGAGAGAGAGCGTGTGACAGTCAGGCTGCCGTATACTGTTGCCAAAAACTGTTCTGTGACAAAATGCGGGCAGGGTGAGAGAGGAAAGAGAAAGGCAGCCAGGCACACTTGAATGAAATGAAGGGACTGCGTCGCGACCAGTGTTGCCCACAAAAACAAAGTAAGTACAGAGAACAGAGAAATGAAAGAGTCATATTGCTCCTCACCTGTCGTGGTAGGTAATGATGGCAGTGAGAGCTCGAACACATATTCTGTAGCACATCAAGTGGACCTTTTCACTCAGGAAGTTCTTCGTCCTTCAGGAAGAAGAACACAACACTAGTGATGAACCCATTAATATCTGAGGCCGATTTTACAAATGCCTTCCAAATCAATATTTCTCACACATTCAAGATTTTTTTTTTTCCAGAAATAGCATGTAGAAGCTCGCAGCATGGCACAAAGTGACGTCCTGTGAGCTTGTACATCTGCTATTTTTCAATAGCCAACGCTAAAATGACACAGATGCTTTCCCAGTCTTAATGGGTTAACCACTTAAGCACTACCTCATCTATTTTCAAAGAATGTACACATTTTGTTTTTTTGTGAAATTCTTTCGCTTATTAAATTGGAACGTCAGGGTTACAGTGGTTAACCAGATTCAGCAGCCCTGAGACAGGTAATAAAAGAAATGTGATTTTATCAAACGAAGAACAAACTCATTTTAAAAGTCTTACCTTCCATTTGGTAGAAGCCCTATGATACAGGTGAGGAACACGAGCAGGCCTACCCCAGTAAAGGCCAGAGTCACCCTGCCAGACAAGCAAAACAAAAACAGGGATGTGTTTATAGGAGAACAATAGGAACTTCTCTTGTAAGTGGTTGAATAAAACAATAATAAGTTAATCAAAATAAAAAATAAAGACAGTGAAACTATATTGTGTACTTACTAACAAACTAAAATACAGAACATGCCTTTAGTTTTAGTGAATTTGTCAACATGACATGCATGAGGCATTGGTGCATAAAGTTAATTGAGACTAGGATGCCTACATGACTGTGAGTCAATTGCCTTCACAAGGTGATGTGTCCGTTTTACACAAGGCCTATTCTGAACTTAAATCTCGCCCCAGACAAATACCCCCATATTAACGTGAACAAAACAACAATGAAACATTTACTAAACTATTTACATCTCGCCCCAGAGTAAACAAAACTGCAACGATTTATATTTTTTTTAAATAGAAACTAAACCAAAACTACCCAAAAGATTGCAGAGGGAAGTAGCTACAGTATTCGCTCTGTGAGATATTCGCTGTGTGACTCTAATGGTGCGTTCACACGGGCAGATTAAAAGATACATGCTACCATTCCTTTTCAATGGAAGCCAGCGACATGAAGATACAAAGCAACATCTGACGTTTGTAGCTGCTACAAAAGATACAAAGCTACAAATTGAAGTTGAGCTGGGTTCAACTTCCAGATACAAAGATACAAAACTGTGGCTCCGATGACGGACGCGCGCTTGATGACGTCAACAACCGCGTTGTTGAGCAACACAGATACAAAGTGACAGATATGCTGCGTATCTTTGTATCTGCCCGTGTGAATGCAGCATTAGACAGCGTCTAATCACCGAATACAAGTGTTTACTGCTGGCAGAGGTGCCAATTCTCCAAGGTCCTTGTTAAGGACTCACAGTTAATTCCTTCAAAATGCTAACAACACTGTCACTACCTGTAGTCAAAGGAGAGTAACTATGATAACAGCTGGTGTATGGCAGTCCTCTTAGTCTAAAAGGCCATGCTATTCCCCTATGCCTCCAATTTAGCCGACTCGCACACCTGGCAGAGTTGTTATACTTGTTAATGATCAAGATTTGTCCCCCGCATTAATTAATATCAAGTCAAGGTGACACGACAATGAAAACTGAAATATGTAATATCACCCAAGTTGCTGACAAGACTGTAATGACAGCTGTTTAATTTTTCAGCAAATAGCAGCTGACAATAACAAATGTGTAATGCTGACATAACTCCCCCTGTTCTTGCGTGAAAGCCACTAAACAGCATGGTCATAAGAGAGCACATGATGAATCATCTGGAACACAGGTTATACGTTTAATAGTTTTACTTTGTGAGGGTGAACTTTATGCAAACTGACAACAGTAAATACAGTATACACGTTACCAAAAACACTATTAATTAAGAGTATAGGTTCTAAGCAAAAAAAAGAGTATAGTGCGATCGGTACAGTATATCTGAAAAGTACTTTTTCAGTACTGGTTACGACGTGCAGCACAGAGACCTGTAACAGAGCACATGAGACAATGGTTATATAAGCCTTCTGGCAAGCCGGCTAAATCTTGCTGAATCAATCATCCAGGGTAGGAGACGCTACAGCTTAGAGGGGGTGACAATGACCTGAGGGAGGCCAGTCTATAAGTTAGGGAAAGCACTGAGTAAGTAGGTCTAGCACACAGTCACAGCCATGAGACTACAGTACTGTCTCTGTCTGCACACTGATGGCCTGATGTCTCCCCACCTATCAATGGACTGGGGCCACGCTGACCAGCCTTGGTTCACTGACCTGACACTGGCCCCTGAATGGGGCTCTCTCTCACCCCTGCCTCACTCGCACTGGCTGAAAACCATGAACCATGAACTTGCCGTCATGGCATTTAGTGAAATTTTTACTTTTGTTATCTCTTCTCATTTGTCATCCAGTAGTGTTAGGCTCATAGTAGTTATTTTCCAGCTATAACGACCTGAGTAGACCTGGATGACCTGGAACCAGTTAAGTGTGTAAAAGTAAACAGTGATCTAACACTGGTAAAACTTTGGACTTGAAAAAAATGCTATTTGACAAAAATAACTCATGTAGATAAAGATTAACAAGACTAACTTTCATAGTAACATTCATTTTTTTTTATTATTATAAAGATATATAGAAATGTTTTCTTTTGCAATTGAATACTAATAATGCAATCAAAGCATTAGTTTCAAAGTAATTGTGACTTTTAGTATTGAATTAAGTGGGCTATTGCATCTTGCAAAATAGCCCAGAATATCAAGAGCATTCAGAATCAATCACTAGAAATTGAGTACTGAGAATAAGAATCTTATATACACATTTTGTGTTTATTTTGAAAGAAATGTGACACTGTCCTTGATCCAAGACAGCTGGAGCACTGTGCTCCGGCTCCTACAATTTGTGAGTAACTGCCAATTGGCAAATGATCACAGTCCACACATAGTTATGTGGGACTGTGGACAGACTAACTGGGCTCATCATTCTCTAAAGTCTATTAGTGAAGAGCACATTTACATTGTTGCAAGATACTACAGCCTTCTGTTCTCCGTGTCCAGGAGGACATGGAGACTTCCCCAAAAGGGTGGCATTTTTTGTTATTTATTTGCATTTTACTAGCGACCGATACACTTATCATTAACTCTGATGTGTGGATGTGCAGGAGGTGTCCAGGTGGATTGAAGCTGTTCCCGTTACATTTAACATAGAATCTGAGGCCCCGTTAAGACGACAACGGTCTTAAAATATCAGATGTGCCTTCTGTTTAGACTGCAACAGTGTTTACGAGTGTTGAAACGCAACAAAATGAATCCTCCTTCCAGAGTGGAAATCTTTCAAAACGCTCTGCCTACCGTCTCCAGGCATGCAAACAGCCCCGAGGTGAAAAAGGTGACAACATGTTGTTGTTTTTTCGGGTCAGGTGTCACATAATTGCCCTATTTGGATTCAAAACAGGTATTGTAGCTGAAAAGCTACAAGTTTGCATGTCTGAAACAGGCAATACGGGGGAAGCGACAAAATGTGTGACATCAAAGCTCACGCCACATGCGCCATTGCATCGATGTGAAGAAACAGTTGTGATAGGAAGTAGTAGAGGAGTGGTTCAACACATACGTGACTGGCAACGCGTCACCGCCACCGCATGCACACTCCAGCGTTTTCAATCACCGTTGCGTCACCGTGTAAACGAGGAATAAAAAGTGAGAGCGCAACGGCACTTTGTCGTTTTTCTATACTGATTGTTGCCGTGGTAACGTGGCCTGAGACGTGGAGATGGGGCAGATACCTGAGAGGCAGCAGGAAGCCATAGCGGATGACCACGCCCAGCCCCCACAGCACCGTCAGCCTCAGGCTGATATAGTGGAAGTTGTGGTTGCTGCGCGTCAGCAGGTTCCAGGACTCCAGCTCCTCCGTGTTGAAGCGCTTGGTCACCTCGTCGTCCACGATGCTCTCCACGCCTCGCCGGGCGAAGTAGAAGATGTCGGACATCTCGAAGTCCGAGGCCGAGTCCAGGTCTCGGTTGCTGCCGCTACGCCGGATCTCTTTGATCTCCTCCACCAAGGAGGTGGGCTCCCTGGCGATGATGGCTGTGAAGGGTAATCTACTGTCAGTGCAACACATTCTGAACACTCCAGCAGGAACATAGCCTCAAGTCAACATCACTAACTACTTACCATTTGAGTAGGGTTTATACAGGAGATGATTCTTCTCTTTTGCTCCTCGCTCTAGCCTAACTGTTGCCCACTGAAAGGAAGCAAAAAAGGCAAATGAGGCATTGTCAACATGACATGCATGAGGCACATAATAAACAAATCAGACTCAGCAAACACATTACTTGCCATCCAAAGCAACAGATTTTCAGAAGTTGAGTAATAGGTAGCTTAAAAGGTCACATATTATGAAAAACTCACTTTTTCAGTGCTTGTGCACATACATTTGGGTCTCTGGTGCCCTTACTACCAAAGCTGTGAAATAAGACAACCCATTCAGTTTCCTGTGGGCTGACTAGATCAGAAAACAATCCAGTCAGACCCCCCCCCCCATAATAGCCATTGATTTAGGGGCAATGTGGGGCTGTTACATGAGATGAGAACCGTGTAGAGGCAATCAGTTCTGGAGTGGGGCATGGGAAGGCAGGGACACAGAAAAGACCCGTCAAGAAAAGACTGAAACAATATATATAAGCATGGCATGCTAGAATATATAATTTGAGTGGTATTTTCAGCAAACAACTTTAAATACATGTTTTGGGGACCTCAAAGACCTATATTAACTTGTTGAAAAGTAGTAGAATATGTGACCTTTAATAGACAGATGAGTAATACGTGACCTTTAACAGACAGACAACAGGTTTAAAGGAATACTTCACCGCCAAAATGATCATTTTTTATATCAATTGCAATTTCCTTGCATGCCTCCATGATGAACAAAGAATTAAGTTGAACAACGACTATTATATATCGAAGCACATAAGTACCCAAACTCTAGATGTGAGGGCCGCGTAGTGACCTGAACCTCTAGTATATATACAAATTTTAGTAAATTGTCGATAGGGCCCTAGTGGTTGTCAAGGGCCCCTGGGCACGGACTCAATAGACCATATTCACACGGCGGCCATGTTTCTATGAAGTCAATGAAAGTAGCCACCCCGGGCATAGACATATATAGGTAGACGCCTCCTTCGGCTCTGAGGCATGTGTATCTTGGGCGCCATTTTAGCATAGGAGAGCTTCCCTGAAGCTTCCGCGTGTGTCACAGAAGGGGGCGTTCGGTAGGCCAATCAGAGGCAGGTGGGGGCGGGACAACTAGATTCTGACAGGTCTTAGAAAAGACGCACTGTGATTGGCCTGTAGTCAACGCGCTGTGAGCGCTGTGATTGGCCAGTAGTCACTTTGAGTGTCCGTTTGCCTACGCGAAAATGGCGGCCGCGATACAAGTTGCTCCAACGAACTGCAGAGGCCAATGAGGTATCTAGGTTTCTATATCTATGACCCCGGGTGGCGGCACTTTCAATGTTAAATTCCAATATGGCCGCCGTGTGAATATGGTCTATTGGCCCGGTCTGTCCATGAGGGCAACTCCAACTACAGCAGGTGTGCTAGTTATGCTGTATTAACAGTAAACTTCATCATACAGACTGGTTAAAATAACACTATATTCATTAAAGGAGTCCCTCTGAGCTTTAAATTTGGCCCTCATTAATGTCAATTGATCAAGCATTTTCTCAGTTTGGGATTCTTCATTCTACCATGGAGGCATGCAAGAAACAAATAATTCTCCAGGAATTTAAGGCAACACAAGGAAATTAATTGATATTTTAAAAAATCATTTTGGGGGTGAAGTAGGCTATTCCTTTAAGAGGTTATGGTTTTGTTATCTTAACAATAATAAAAGCAGTCGGCCAACAGGTCATAAGAGAGCTTATTATGGGCAATCTAGATTATTTTTTGCAATCATGCAATAAACCAAACAGTATTAAGTTTCAGGAAGACAGCTTCCGAACTGAGAAGGGCGAGTTCTCACTACTAGGCTAATGGTCCACATGGCAAATGTGAGAACAACTTCCCATTTCAGAACTATCTGCCAAACGCCATTCATCACCATTATGTGCTACAGGCGGCCTACCATGTCATGTTTGATGATGTATGAAAGCCTAGGGTCCTGTGCACACACATTGACACAAAAACAAACAGATCGTGTCTGCTGAGACAGGAAAAGGACAGAGTGTTCCCATTCCCTTAGCAACAACAGGCAGAACATATCAGGAGAAAAAAGTGGGAGGGGAGGACTTGCTGTTCACAACCTTTCCAAACTCGGATCACACCACCACACCATGGTTTTTGAGATTCCCTTAAAATGTATACACTGACAAAACGTCAGTGAATCAATTCACATATCATTCATCCCAGGGAATCGACTGACACAGCCAGGTTGCAATAGCCTCATCACATCCAATACTTAAGCCTGTGTTTTTGTCCATGCTAAATGCCATTAGAAACACCCCAAGGTCCCATTTAAAGAGGAATGCAAGCAATGTTAAGCAATACACCATGACAGCTATGCCTGAAGCAGGTACCTGCTGCTGCTGTGAAAAACTGCTGCTGATAAACGTTTTGGAGATTTATTTTTGCTTGGAAGGTTCAAACTTTACGTGGGCTTATACTGGTTTCACAAGTTTAAGTTCACTGTGACCTATGAAACACATGGAAAGTCAACATTGAACATCAACTTGCAGACCACTGTTTTGCTACATTCCTGCAAAGTTAGGATTTTGAAGGTTATCTCTGTAAACAGTGTTGGTGCAAACTGGTACCGTTTCCCTATTACTGGAATGTGGAACTGGAATTTAGCCCATTTTTCTGCAGAAAGATAAGCATGCGTGAAGTGACGTTCACCAGAAAGCGTGACCATGTGTTTCCTGGTAATGCCACAAGTTTACACGCATAATTGTGCCGTCATGGATTTGAATCCAGCTCATGCCTTTTCTCATGTCACGACCCCATCTCTCTTTGCTGCCTCTCCACTGTAATGTCAGTTTTTTTTTAAAGAGGCCAACTAATTACGCCTACAAAATCCTGATGGACCATACTTCTCAGAGTTAAAGGGATAGTTCACCCACAAAAGACTTTTTTTTGCACCCCATGGAGACTTTAATTCATGGATATTTCTTTTTTTGTGGCATTCCTAAACCAATAATTTGATGACCGGCAGCGGTTCCGGTAGGAGACACAAAGAGTCTCCTTTGTGTCTCCAACCGGAACCGCTGCCTACCGGTCCGCTGGTCATCAAATTATTGGCTTAGGAATGCGACAAAAACCAAAAAATACCCATTAATTCAAGTCTCCATGGGGTGACTAATCGATAGAAAAAGTGGGTGAACTATCCCTTTAAGCTAGTCATAAGTTAACAAACATGTTTAAAGTGTCCTCATTTGACTTTGCCATGACATGAAGGTATACTGTAACTGAATAATCACATTAAAATGCAGTCATAACTTGCTTTAGGTGTTATAGGAGGAGTATATATGCTGCTGCTTCAAGTCAGTGAACTGAAAAAGAGCAAAGTGGGATCACTCTGGGACACGGCTCCAGAATTACGGGACACCGAGTACTAAGCAGTCTTATGTAATACTCGTAGAGCAGCAAGTGTGGGATGAATCAATGCACGGAATAGGCAGGCTGAGGCACACTGGAAATTATTTTTCTTCAAATGATGAGTACCAAGTCATTGTACTGCTGTAGACAGCAATACGTTCTGTGTCACCAGTCAGAAAACGGATTGTATTGCTCATATACTTGGTGACGTCCAAGACAATGAATGACTCAACACACCGGCCTTTTGCTAAGCTGATTTTTGCTAAGTTAATTTACAACTTCAGCATGATAGACAGTCACCTGCCGAAGTGACTAATAGTGTAATTGAACAAGCATTAGTATTGATCTGATGTCAATTTCCCCCCTACCCTAAAAGGATTAACTATAGGAAAGCACACATCCAGGTCAATTGGGGGCATATAACCTCAATTGACCTATGTATATGCCAGTCTATGGCATACAAACACTTGAAGTTTAACACAAAATCCACAGAATACCAGGCACACACCTCATGTTTTTCACTTATTGGGACGTAAAATAAAAACATTATGCAATGGGGTTCAGTGCATTATCTGTAGCTACAACAACTGCCAATTCACCTTTTCTCTAGATCGCATGGTAGATACAGTACTTGAGATATGACACATCTGTCATGTCTCCCTGAGGTATATTTATTTCTGGCACAGGATCCTGCTCTCAAGGGACATGCTGGAAAAGTGCTGACAGCTTTACTGAAGACAAACCAGAGAAAGCACGAGAAGAGAGACGAGATAACCTTCTCTAGTTTCATCTAAGGTTCCATTTTAACAGTGAGCATCTGCCTAGGAACGGCAGCCGACACTGGAATCTTTCACTGAAGCTGTACAGCAGTCCTCTGGAAGGTTGGAGAATAGACTAATTTGACAACAATTGAAGACAGTGGCTATTGATGGTCTGGTCTCTCTAGTAACCAGAGTCTAGTTACATAATAATGGAGAATAGGCCTCCTGGCCATGATGTAATCTATCCCAGCAGAGACTCAGGCTTGTTATTGTGTTTTTTTTCTTCTTCCCTTTCTTCTATAGAAATAATGATACGATGGGAACTATGCGCGAAAACGAATTTCACCCACTTCTTTACTCTGTAAACCTGTGATGTGACAATAAAGCCGATTCTGAATAATGAACACACTTGTGGGACGGGCATATTCGTAGATCCCTCCCCCCGAAAAAAGAAAAAGAAAAGAAACTGAACTGCTGCTGATAAACATAAGGAGTCAGTGTTTTCTTTTATACATATATAAGTGCCTTCGAATACTACTTTCTTTCTTGACACAAATCAGTTAAACCACATGAACCCTAGCATCCCGATCCTGGGGCAAACATCTGATCTACAAGATCAGATCTACTGAGCTTGTAGATCAGCTATTTTGGCCAAAGATATTATTTAATGTGGAGCGAAAACAGGCGGGGGGTGTTTTATAGAGCCCTGGTAGACTCTGGTCAACTAAGTATATCAAGGGTTTAAGTGGTTAATGGGTTGCATGACAAACTCTTACCTCAAAGATCTTTAACAAAGACTTCATATAGAGACGTCTGATACCAAAGGAGACGCCCAAGGTGGCGGGCACGATGATGAAGACGAGGAGCAGGGTGAACCACACGGTGAGGGAGATGCCCAGGAGAATGCACAACAGGTTGTCGAAAGGGTTGAAGAAAATAATTTCCATCTTGAATGCAGTTAAGATGGAAGATGTAGGTAAGTGATCACCTGTTTAGAACCTATAGGCTGAGCAACCGCAGAACAGAACAGGGGACAGTATGTCTGCACTTGTTGGACCGCACGTGGCCCTAGTCTCTGTTGTCAGAACAATATCTTCATTAAGACGTCTGTGGAATCAAGCATCTCCTCACAACATGGACCGTGGAATCCATCTCTGCAGAAGTGGATACGTTGCTGCCGTTGCCCGTCTGGGCAAATTTAACATTATTTCATACTTTTCACCACCCATCAGTTTTTCATTAGATCACTTCTGCTCCTCCAATGCCCGGGGAATGGAATCAAGGTAGCGCTTTAATAAGGAAGGTGATGATGAAACAACCCTTAACAGCAGATCAGCATGTGCTTTCTCTTTTTGTAAAGAGAACAGCTGCTCCACGAGATGTCAACAATGGGGCCAAAGGCAATTCACAGTGCACAGCAGGTTGGTTCTTTTTCCACTGGACCTGAAATAGACACAAACAAAAAAGGGTCAAACAACTCCATTAAGACAATGTCCTCTCTTTATATTTTGACCAACCCCCAGGAATTAATTCAGGAAATCCAGTGCCTTGAGTTCTACAGTAGTTTGTAAAATACTTCCTTTTAATTCCATGTATTATTTTTTCTTCTAATACAGTGGTTCTCAAAGTGTGGTCCATGCAGGGACCCTCAGAGTTCCCTAGAGGGGGTTCCAAATGGACCCTTACAGGGTCTGTAAAAACTCTGACAATGTACAAATGGAACCAAATTATTAGGTTCCATTTTACACTGTTGGGTTATGGGATTATTTTTAAATTAAAAAAAAGGTTTGAGAACCTCTGATCCAATCTAATCTGACGGGCTCATTCATAATCATATGGACAAAGAGATAAAGCTGCCTGGGGAACGTTATTATAGAGATAACAGGCCCATGATGATGATGCGTTGGGCCCCCTCCTCCACCATCATCCACCCGATGCAGCACCACCACCCACAGCCAAGCTAAAAGCAAACACGACTGGAAGCTATTATGTTATCCTGGTACTAATACACGTGTAGCTATGGCTATCCACCTAGTAGAGTTACTGACCAAGTAAGTCAATTCAACACAAATGCCTCAGTAGCAGTACGCAATGTCACGTTATAGTCACATTATAGTCCCCCCCCATGCAGCCAAAATGTACTGTACTGTACTGTACGACCGAAAAGTCTATGCTGGGAGTTAGCATTGTGAGCTAACTATGCTATACTATCTGGATGCTAAAAAAGAAGCTTCACTAGTTCACCAACATGCTAGCTATTCTATTATGGGAGCCCCCCCCCCCTACCCTTCTAAAATGAACTGTGTGTACCAAATAAAAGTGCCAGCGTTTCTAACCCGTTTACAGTCGTTTTTGTGTTGTATTTACAGGGTGTAAAATGCGCCCACTTACCTTTTAACTGTTCCCTGTCGATGTGAGGCGTCCCTATTCATCAGTCTCTTTTGTCTAGTGTTGTTGGGACCATAGAGGATGTCTGTCTCCACCCGGTGGAATAACACTGACAGGCGGGTAGCGGTTAGCTGGATGAGGATGATGATGATAGCCATACGCAGTGTTGCCAGTTGATGTGAGAGAAACAAGCAACCAGGTCTATGAAAAGAAGCCCAAAAGAAGCGACTAGGTCGTAGATCGGCTATTTATTTCAATAGCGGTAGCCAGCTACTGCTATTGAAATAAATAGCCGATCTACAAGCTCACAACACGTTGCATCAGATCTGCTATTTACATTTTTGAAAATCTTGCTATAAGAAAAGGCAATTTATGAATATTTTTGAATAATTGTAACAATCTTGTATGGGTGTCCAATATTTTCCAAAATCCAAAATATTTTCAGATGGGGGCCTGCGGACACATCTATATGACAAATACATGTTAATCTGGGGGTCCTTGCCATGAAAATGTTTAAGCACAGGTTCATAAGGAAACGAGCCCAAATAAGCAACTACACTTTTAGCCATGGTTCACATGACGCTTGTATGTTTCAGGGCTACTACACTTTAGAAACAAGCCTAAAAAAAATGCAACCCTAGCAACTTTACAGAAAAACAAACCCCTAAGTCGCTTATAATAAGCAGACCTGGCAACACTGCTACCCATAGCCTGGAGGGGCGGGCAGGCTAGTATGACGACTCAATGACATAACAAAACTTATTAAATGTGGCTAAAACAAGTTATAAAAAAAAAGTTGAAATAAAATAAATCTTAATATACACGTATTATTAAAGGAAAAACAAAACATTTGTTAAGTCATAATTCATATTAGCTAAAAAGTATCAGTTGCCTGACAACCAACTAGCCAATCACAGCGCCACCGTACCACCGGTCAGTGGGATCTAGACTATCCCATTGGCTCTCCAACTTGAATGTGGTTCAGTCCATTATTTAGAGCTAGAATATCGGTCTGTTCTACTCTGACACCTGGTGGTGAAAATATGCACCACCCAAAGAATAACTGAATAGTAAACTTGACCTTACCTGACCAACATAATTAGATTAACCACTTAAACCCCATATGGTTGACCGGAGTGCCTCAGCGCTCTCTGCTAGTGTATTTTCTATTTTCTGTTATTGTGCTGAAAATAACTGTTTGACAAGCTTACGTGTCGCAGCGCGAAGCATTGTAAGCTTGTCGATCTGCTATTTTCTGCGAAAGCTTTCCCCACAATATGGATGCTGGGGTTTAAGTGGTTAATACAAATGAGCAATCAAAGAACTTCATAATAAAAATACATTGGGATGACTAAAGAACTTCATAATAAAAATACATTGGGATGACTAAGTTTATAAGTATGTTTATTCACACACATCAATGTACAATGGCTATTGCCTTCATGTGCCTTTGTTTGTATTACACAGGTCACTCCACCCAAACAAAATAAACAGCATTTCAATTTGGCACACCAACTTTTTTTTTAATGAGATCTTTTCAGCTTGAAACAGCTCTAATCCACCACAAGGGGATAATAATATGTTCTGTATATAAAAAAAGAAATGTAAACGTTCCCATATCACAAATAAAATATATTTTGATTTAATATAGATTTAAGTCTGTGCAGAAGCGCAATCCACAAACAACATTTTTATGATTAGGACCTTGTTGGGGTTTCTCTGGCATAGTAGCATCGAATGGGCCTTCACTGTGCTGCATCTACATATGCTGCAAAATCCAAAGAGGGTACAAATGGAACCAAATGGCCCCCATGTGGGTCCCTTTGGTTCCATTGGTACACTCTTCGAGTTAAATTAACGATAAAGATTTCACTTTGTGGACTCCATTGGCTATGTTCTGCTCTCCAGGAGAGCCTCAAAGTCTGGAGAGCAAACCATTTTATGTTTGATGTGTCCCAACACCGTCATGTCCCCTGTCCGTCCCTCTGTCCCAATTGACACCAGTTCCTGTGGAGAGAAGGGATATTTTTGGGCAGGAAAATCAGTGGAAAAGTTCCAAATTAAAGTAAACACTCTAAATGTTATATCACCATCACTGTTGGGCAAAAAACATAACTCGAACATTTTTACTTTACAGGAAATGGAAAAAATAACCAATGTTCCAATGAATCCAATGTAGTTATTATTTTAGTCAAACGCTCTTGTTAATGCTTTTCATTGGTTAAAAGTTTTATAAAACCCACAGACAGACTTTCAACCTGGCAACATATTGCGTGACACTGTCATACGATGAAGTTTAAAATAAGGCATTTCATTTATCAAAAAAACCCATAAAATTAAATGATACAAGGTTTCTGCCCGATCATACACATACATAATCATAATGTATACACCAACACTAATATCATCAAACTATATATTGTCGCTGTCAGGTAGAAACCTTGTATGTCCAAAACCGTTCCTTTTTAATATTTAAAAAAAAACAAGCGCTGTGATGCGACGCGTTGTGAGCTCATAGATCTGCTATTTTCATTACTTTTATGCAATACTCTTGTATGAAAAAATAAGTTTAAATAGAGATATGAGGTTTCAGCTCGACAGCGATATATAATGTATTATGTATGTAACCTGAAGAAAGGCGCACGAAGTGCCCAAAGCCACGTCCAGTGTGATGTCTCCCAGGATGAGCTGAACGCGGCCAGACTTCCGCACCACCATTTTGCCCACCAGACCCTCCCTCAGGTCACGCAGGGTGCAATTATTCTCCTCTGCTTGCTCTTCCTATTGTACAACAGGTAAAAGAACACTTTGAACACTTTTGAAGTATTGTCACTGTGCACTAAATCCGTGGTTCTCAACCTTTTTAGGCAGCGATCCCCAAAATCATATTTGAACTGTGGATCCCTAACCCTGACAAGCACTTGCAATAGTAGGAGTTGAGGCATTCAAATTTGTTTGACTCGGTTCCACTGATAAATATTGCAAGGCGTTGTGAGCTTGTAGATCGGCTATTTTCATTTTTTTTAGCCTGTTTCTTATATTATTTGACAATTTGGCCAGTTTTCACATTATATATTTTTTGATTACTTTGATGCAGTAATGGTCTTTTTTATTTTCTTTCTTTTTTTGGAGTTATTAAAAAAAGTCTAAAAAGTCCTTAAATTGTCCCTTCACTGTGATCTGGGGACCCCCTAAAAAGAATCATGTTGGGGTCCCGACAGGTTGAGAACCACTGAACTGAGAAAATCAGACTCAGCCTTATCGCCTTATGACAATGCCTACACAAACATGCATTTGGCTATGGTTTCCATCACCATAGATACAATGTATAAGAATAGATCGGCTCATATTGGTAAACAGTTGATCTACTGTACCGGAGTTTCTGTTTTCACAAGCACAGACTGCCCGTCTTCCGTCCGTGCCTCTGTCGTCACTGGACGGGTCTCTATGGTGGGGGGCTGGCCAGGCAGGGAGTCGGGAAGCTGCATGAAGAACAGCTCCTCCCCTTTGCTGAGACTGAAGTTGTGCAGGAGGTCAGGCAGAAACTCAGGCTCAGGGAGAGGGGGAGGCCTGAACGAATTCTCTCCTGGCACCTTCTTAGTCGGGAGGGCGCCATCTTCATTCTCCTGTTTCACTGAAAAAAGACAAAAGGGTGTAAGCCAGTCACAATTATTACATAATAATCGCCTTATTGCAATTATTCTAGCTAGTAGCAATTATTTTTGCATAGTCATTAGAATCGTTTCCATTCAGCTGTATGAAAACAACTGGATGAAATTCACAAAAATATCATTTCAACCTGGCATCCCTAATTTGGCCATTTGGGCAAAACATTTCAGAGATGTTGAAAAATGTTTCAAAATAGCTTAAATAGCCAAGCTATTCAGTCGTGATGTTCACAAGGTGTTGTGATCTTGTAGGTTGGTTATTTTTGCTATTTTTGAAAACAATTAAAATTATAAAATGAAGTATATAGCCTTTTTAAGCATTAGTTATATCATTAATTTTGATTATTGTGAACGCTATTGGCAGTCATTTCTTTGTATATTTCAGTAATAGACTATCTATTGTTATGTTATTTCTATACCATGAGGTGATACTCAGAATCCACAATGCACATCATACATTGTGTCTTGTGTGTATATATTTGTGTAAATACTCATATTTATGTTCTATTGATCAGACAGACTACTGAGTAGCAGTTGAGCTCTCATTTAGACTGTTATGAGAAGCCATGTTAAAAATATCCATAGTCCAGTATCAACAGATTGCAAGCTGCTGATAGAAGGGTCAAACTGACCTGTTACTGGACACTTGTGTATACAGTAGCCAGTTGCACCACCTGATACCAAGATAGCCTAGTTAGCCTTACTCAAATTAAAGCTGTTGCACCACACAAATTAGTTACTTGTAAACTATCTCAAAGTAACAACAAAATATTTATGCAAGCCCTTAGGCAGCACTAAAATGCTGCTTACAATGATCAATGAGTTAATTAAATATAACAAACAGTAATGGCAAGAGCGGTTTGAACAATACGCTTCTCCCAATGAAAGCAATTATTTGTATTAAAATTAATAATCAACAAAAATGTCATGATTGCGAGTCATGACATCCTTTAGGTGGGTATTACATTGACGTGTGTGAGGCGGAGGAATAATGACTTGAGAAACGTGGTACCTTTCATGTCTCCATCATCTTCCTCTAACTTTTCAATTTTAGGAAGAGCATCAGCAAATTCCTCCTTGAATCCCCATCCGGATACAGCTAGGGGGAGCTGAACAGGACAGCTTCTCTCTTCACTCCTCAAAAAAGGATCATCTATAAACTAGAAGGCAAAGGGGAAAGAAATCAAATCGTGTAGATCTCGAGTCGGAATCGACGTAGGAACGGCGTAGTTCCCACGTGGATCTCGGACTTCATGTGGCCAGCCTGTGATGATGATGATGATGATGATCATCTATGACGCTTTAACGGTCCAGCGGTTTATGAGATTAGTTCTGGACATACACAAATACATGCACACACAACAACGACCCTCTTATAAATGCCAACCTCCTGCAGAGCCACATCGTAAAAATTAATGAACGAATGAATACAGAACGAAAAGTAGCAAGTGAATTTTTCGCAAGAATTTTTCACAAGAACAGTAGGACACGTAGGGACTCACGTTGTCTCGCTCCAGAGCGCGTAGAATCTCTTTGGTTTCCTCCTCTGTCTCCCTCTTTTCTTTTTTGATATTGATGATAGGTGAGGGTCCCTGGCTGGGGGCCTCCTTCTCACTTTCATAGGCACCTGCATAAAAATTGTAGCAAGCCTTACACATTAACACAGGAACATTCTATCCTCCTTTATTATTATTTTATTTATATTTTTCTCCAATATAGCCATTATGCCAATTCCTAGTCCCCCCCCCCCCCCCCAGTGTGATTGCCAATCTCCACAGTTGTCAAGTGGGAGAGTGTAGAGACGATAACGTGTCTCCTCTGATATACATTAAGTCACCAGCCACTTATTTTCCTGACAGTAGGCTAGAGGAACACGTTATCCAGCCCAGTTCCGCTCCCTGCTGAACAGGCATCTTGACCAACCAGTAGGAGTCGCTAGTGCCCTCCATGGCCGGCTTCCTACCCTCAAACAAGCCCAATTGTGTTCTTTGGACTGCCCAGCAAAAGCCAGAAACACTGCAGAGGATTCAAACCCTTACTCCCCACAGTGGTGGGCAGGAACTTTCAACAAGATAATCTCCACAAATCAACACAGTTTTTGTTTATTTTAAGCACAGACTTTATAATCTGTGTGGATTGAAAAACTTAAATCTCTGGAAATCTCATCTACTGTGAACTCCCTTTTGAGCTAATAAGCTTTCAAAATGTGACAGCAGTACAATGATACTGGTTATTCTGTCAAATGGGGACAAACTCTTACCTCTCCTCTTCATCGTCATCTCCGCAGGACCCTGTTCAAAGATGGAGTGGGACTGGATGACCTCTGGGCGACCCCTGCCTCTGCCTCTGTCACCCCGACCCCGGCCCCCTCGTTCTCCATCCCTCCTCTCTCTCCTTGGTCCGCCCTCAGCTTTCGTGCTGTCATAAAAGACAAAGTTAGTGGCCAATAGGCATAAAGTAATAAATGATACATTTGTAATCTCAACATCTCAACTGAACTTACTCTTCTTTGGTTTTTCGGCCGATAATGTTTGGGGTGAAAGTTTTCTGCGGGAGAGAGAAACCACACGTGAGAGCCATTAAAACAGATGCAGGATTGTCAAGTCTTAACAGTAGCCTTATGTACGGTCACACTTGCACGATGTTAGGGTAGTGGCCAGGCACTGGCCAGTGCATGCAGAGGCGTGAAACGTGGCAGATTTTAACCAAGTTGAACACCACTTCACATGACGCAACCAGAAGCATCAGCGTTAATTTAACTCTGAGCGTGTACAGATGGAACCAATTTGGTTCCATATTTTGTACACTCAAGAGTTAGACCCGCTAAGAGTCTTTTTGGACCGCTGAGGGTCCCTGGACCCGACGTTGAGAATCAATGCACAATTAGCAACATCTAGCACAAACTCATTGTGAATGACTATATACTGTATATTATGAATAGTGTTTTACCTTCTTCACCCCTCCCAAGGTGAGGTCTCTGGAGCGCATGGTGGGGAGGCGTCCAGGAGACAGGGCAGCTGGCAGTCTGCGTCCCATCGTCTGCGCCCTGCCACTGCCGCCAGGTGTGGATGGGGGACGCTGACCACTGGAGTCATTGGAGCCTGATTCAGCCATGATCAACTGTCTGGAGCAATAATACATTGAGTACAAAGGACAGAATGGAACTGTGTGTCAGTGGCTGACAAACGGTTCTACAACAACGTGTTTTGATAACATTGTCAGGGTTATCTGTAGACGGTGCAGTGTTTCGGATAACTGCCCCTTGATTGCTTCACGAAATGGAGTAGGTGGACCACAATGGAGACAAGCGTTGGCTTTTTTGTGTATATCCACATTGACGTTTTCAAAAGTGTTGTTATTAAATTATTTAATCAATCAAAACAAATTAAACAAATTGATCAAGTCTCTACACCCTCCCACTTGATTGATGAATTGAATACACACTGAACCATAATGGAAAACAACCCCCTATAGGGCTTTTGGTGTTATCCTTTTAGCATCATTGTACAATCGTACCACTGTACTATTTTCAAAAACTGTTTATCATGTATTCAATCAATCAATCAAATGATTACCAATACCAACACATCGGCATTATGAGTCATATGCACCAAAATTGCTTATATTTACATTTATATCTTGTAAAAACTTAATGTGGCAACTATTTTCTATGTCCAACCATGATATGACCATTCAAAGTTCAGTATTTGAGTGGGACAATGACTGGCATGCAAGTCAACATCACCAGAAATGCCCCCCAACTGTTTACTGTACATATTTCTCTTTTTTTTATTACTACAAGTATATATGATGTTTTGCATAGTATTGTTTGTCTTTAAATGTCTCGATGAATTGAATTCACAGGACCTCAATGGAAACAAGCCATAGTGCTTTCTTGAGTTTAGTCCTTTTAGCAGACATTAGAACTTAGTATAGAACTGTACTTTCTGTGCTTTTTTTGGCAAACTGTTAATAAAGTATTCAATCAATCAATGAATACACAAGACCACAGTGGAAATAAGCCCCTTAAAGGCTGTTTGTGTTATCCTTTTAACACCTTTTGTATACATTTGTACCACTGTACCTTTTTTGCAAACTGTTAATAAAGTATTCAATCAATCAAACAACATAAAATCAACACACATGGCCCCACACCCACACACCCACACACACACACACACACACACACACACACACACACACACACACACACCACCATGAACATGGAGCAAGATTACAAACACTATCAAAGGACATCATGTGAGTTCGGATATTTTACCTTGTTTCCTCAGATATTCAGCCAAATCTAAAATAAACTCCAAAGTTTGTGTAACATTCATGAAGCTGTGATGTTATTAGAATATCACCGGTCACTGTGTGCTATCTGTGATGTGACTGCATGCCGTACAGCGCCATGACACTTACACCGTTGCCAGAGTTAGTGATAGAAATAAGAAACCAGGTCTAGAAAAACAAGCCCAAAAGAAGCAACTACAGTACTACATGAGTACTACATGACCACTTTTAAACCTATTTGCGTCGGCTATTTGAAAATAGCCGATCTACAAGCTCGCGACGCGTTGTGAGCTTGTAGATCTGCTATTTTCAAAAACTCTTGCAATAAAATGTCCAATATTTGGAACTTAAAACATTCTAACAACACAAATGCTCCCTCCCTGGACCCTGGCACAAAGCATTTATGAAAATGAGAACCACTCGTTTAGATAATAATTAAAACATTTGGAAGCAAGCCTAAATAAGCAACTACACATAAGAAACAATAGCCCCAAAAAAACGCAACCCGCCGCAACTACCAATATATATATACAAGCAACTTTTACAGGAAAGAAGCCCAAATTCGCTTATAATAAGCCGATATGGCAACGCTGGACGTAGCCGTTAGTGTTGTTGCGGATCAAATGTGCGCAGTATTATTTTGGCTGCGTCGACAACACTGGTGGAAAAAGTACTCACATGTTTTACTTAAGTAAAAGTATCAATACTGCAATGTAGAAATACTCTGTTACATATAAGTCAGGAATTCAAAATGTACTTGAACAAAAGTACAAAAGTATTGGTATCAAAAAGTACTTAAAAGTACCAAAAGTATAAAGTAGGCCTACTCGTCATGCTGAATCAATGTCCCATTTTACAAGTTTTCAAATGTGTAAATTGTGAGCTTGTAGATCGGCTATTTTCAAATGCATATAGGGCTGAAATGGTTAATGTATGTTTTGTAATAATAATAAAAAATCTAAAGTAAATCAAAGTAACTATAGTAACTAAGATTTTCAAATAATTGTAGTGGAATAAAAGTATAATATTTGCCTCTGATATGTAGTGGGGTAGAAGTAAAAGTATACTGAAAATGGGAAATACTCCAGTAAAGTAAAAAAAATACCTCAAAATTGTTCTCAAGTACAGTACTTGACTTGAGTAAATGTACTTAGTTACTTTACACCAAGTTAGTTAGTTAGTATACAGTAAATAGAAATGGGATACTCCAACGCCCTATAACAGAGCATTTATCTATTCCACAGGTAAAGACATTTTTAAATAAACCTTTTTTTGTGCATAAATTACGTTTTTTTTAGTTGAAGATTAAAGAGAGAGTAACAGCAATGTTTCCACATCATACTGTTGGTATTAATTTTAAACGCTTCAGTAATTATGACCTCTTTACATGAATGTTGACAGGTGGCCAATTTGTATTAACATGGCAGGCTAATATGACAAATTATTTGCTGTTAATACTTTCTCATTTCTCACTATGGTATACTTGATTACAAATATGAAAAGCTCAATCTGGCTGATGTCCTTTGCAGTCATATAGCCTACTATAGCTTACACATAGGCCAGTCAGGTGGTATACTCAAGTAGCCTACTGTACTTAAGTACCATCTTGAGGTACTTTTACTTTACTTTCCATTTTATTTATATTTTATGCTTCTACTCCACTAATCTCAGAGGCAAATATTGTACTTACTCCACCACAATTAGGCTATTTGACATAGTTAGGCTACTAGTTATTTACGTACAGATTTGATTATTAACAGTCTACAAAACATCCATTAACGTCTTAAATCCTTTTTTATACTTCAGCTATTTGAAAATAGCCGATCTACAATGAGTTGTGATTGTATATCTGCTATTCCCCCCCCCCCCCTACTTTTAATTTGGCACTATAAGATATATGTTGATGCCAATACATTTGTACTTTTACTCAAGTAAAATCTTGAATGCAGGCCCTATAGACTATTTCTATATTGTGGTATTACTACTTTTACTTAAGTAAAACATTTGAGCAGGCTATACTTAATTCTTCCACTGCTGCATGAAAGGCCCTGCTTCCACCTCTACTATTGTCCTTGGGGCTGTCACAGCATATCTAATGATGGATGATTGGAGTTTAATTACACTCATTTATCTGTAGTCTGCTAGCCATAACATCATTGCTGTACTGTCTGCAATTTCTCACACATTGGGGAACTATTGTGGATAGACCCTGTTGTACCTTCTCTTCATTTTTACAAACACAATGAATCATCGTACCGTAAGTTCCTAAAGCTACACATCATCCTGACATGTTTTTGTCCCTTGTTGTTTGGTGTGGTTTTATCCTTAAAAAAAAGGTTGTAAGCAGCAGATTACAGAGCCACTAAGCAGGAATGAGTCTTTCACCATTTATTTTCTTAATCTCTAATGAAATCCTAATGAAATGGTTTAATTTGATGGAAAGGCTGAACCAGTAAAAAAAAATATCACTCTCACCATTAATTCCAGTATCCATCTGTTTACTGAGGGCTTCCCTTGCCTCCGGATGGACTGGGGTTGATACCCTGTCGGGCATTAAGCCCATCTGGCATGGCATTTGGCATCTCGTTGAGCCTCTCTATACTGGGGCACACTGGGGATGTTACTGTTGTTTTTATAAACCACTTAAGCCCCATTCTGTGCTTCCAAAATGTCAAAATAGAGAAAAATAACTGATGTGCAAGCTCACAATGCATTGCAACGCATTGTGAGCTAGTAGATCGGCTATTTTTGGCTCCTTTGGAAAATACTTGAAAACGTATTTGCTGGGATATCACTCACATCATCCCTTATTCTGAGAATGGATAATGATATATGCTGTTTTAATCTAAAATACAGCATTTGATATACATCTGGTTCAATGGTTCTCAACCAGTGGTCTGGGGACCACCAGTGGTCCTTGAGGAGGTTCCAGGTGGTCCCCAGCTAAAAGATGGAGAGTTGTTAACCAAATGGACCCTTATACTGTAGATCTTTAACTCAAAAGTGTAAAATGACCCTTACGGGTCCATTTGGTTTCATTTTACGCTCTCAAGAGTTACATTTTTGTTAAACATCTGCATTACTTAATTAAATAATTGTTATTTTGATCAACGTTTGCCTGTTATCGCTCCTATGGTACCAACATCAATACAGCATGGAATTGTGGACAAAATCTGATCAAACGACAGCGAAACCGTTTTGGGTCTGAGAGTATAAATCTCATCAAATGGTGGTCCGTGGCTCAAATACCCAATAAATAATGGACCTTGATATAAAAAGGGTTGAAAACCACTCATCTGGTTGATTACATGTCCTCCTCGCTTGAGGAGTTGTCTGTGCCACGATGTCAGTAGATTCATGTGCCTTGGGTTAGTCAGTGGGTTGGAGTGTATCACTGTTTTGTCAGGATGGAACATGATGCTGATGTGGGCGAGTGAGTGCATCACCCCGCCGCCTTTATTTGGAAATCTTCCACGTTTTGCTGTTTGACTTCAGCTCACCCATGGTTCCAGCTGTATAGTCAAGTAAACATCACGCTCAAAGCCCACAGCAAAAAGGAGACTGGGAGGGGAGGGGGTGCGCGAGAGAGGGAGAGGAGAGAACAGAAGAGAGGACGGGGAGACTGTGTGATTGTGTGTGAGAGAGAGGGAGAGAGATAGGAAGCTGTTGGTTTGAACCTCCTAATCGGTTTTCCTAGGGGGATAATCTGTAACCATCGACTGCAGCACAAGAGGCAAGTACAAAAGGGAAGAGGACGGTAGTAGAATACCACAGCATCTTCATCTGTTGTGATCACAGTTTTGCAGCCTCGTACAAGTAAGCAATTCTTTTGCATTAATTTGAAGAGAAGTGCATTTCTAAAAATCTGTTTTTCTATTATTATTTGACTTAAAAATATAACACTATCTAATATGAATTGATGGTCTCTTTTTCCCCTTTTGCACCTGAAATTGTTGCATGTGAACCTCTAACAATGCTTATACTGTAGCATGCACATGTAAATATACTGTATGCATATATACATGTACTACTGTACATGCATGTTCCTATACATGTGTATAACTTGTGAGCCTCTCATATTCCTTATAGCATGCACATGCGATTACACTGTATGCATGGATACATGTACTGCATGTATCTATGTATGACTTAAAAAAGAAATGTAACAAAATAAATCTGTGTAAATTATTGTGTCACACCAGTGGCAAATACAGATAATAGTTCAAGCTGTGTCGGTGATGCTCAATCTTCCACTGAATAATGAATATAAATGGTTGTTTTACAATTCCATTCCATGGTAGAATTGCACAGACAAAAAGCTCGCCTCCAGTGCTCCCTCGCCCTTGCTCAAGTGACCGAGTCACCGAACATCACACATGTGTTAAATTATACCTTCCACCCCGCTGCACAAGTGATGGGACTTTTATCTCGCTCTGTCTCCACCTGATATTCAATGTTCTTTGAAGTGCGGAGCTGCATCCTCAGCGATAGTGTGTCATAAAAATAGTAACACTGGCGTAATGTGTATTTCACCTCAAGATAAGACCATCTCTGCATGTAACTGAGGACTTTCAGGTCACGAAGACAGTTGCTGTACAAATGGCCGCGTTGAGATGAATGGAATGGGTGTGAATCAGTGAATCAGAATCAGTGAATCAGAATCAGCACGCATGAGTGGAGATTTGATCACTTTCAACCTGGGGTCCCTATATTTTGGGCATGTTTTCAAGAAATCTAAAAAATTGTCGAAAATGCTCAAGAATTGACAGAAATTATATCTTTTTTAAATCTCAAAATCTAACTATAGCAGATCTACAAGCTCAAAAGATATCACGATGCATTGTGAGCTTGTAGATCGGCTTTTGTCACTACCTTTGAAATAGGGTTCAGGTGGATAAACCAGCTTCTATTGAACAGTTGAATTGCTTAATGTTTTTTCTTCCTGAGACCCGGTTACCTGATTTTTGGAGCAATAAACTATGAAATGTCTCTCAGAAAGGATTTTGACCCACAAATGTCCGATGCAGATTTATAATTGAGAGCATTGGGGAAATGTGTAAATGATATGGGAATCTTGCATTTGAAATATAGGTTACATCTTCCACATAAAAATGGGGCATGCACACAGCTGGAAGAGAGAGGGGGCTTTGATATGACTGCACAGTAAAATCCTCAGTGTCAGTTTTAGCTTACGGGTCTAATTGGTTCCATTTGTACACTCTCTGAGTTAAATTAGCACTGAAGATTTTACCGTGCGTGTCCTCTGAGAGCCTCCTATTGCCCCAAATATTGCGTACGAGAGACGCCAAAATGAGAAATGGGTAGTGCAGCTGGGAAATAGACCCATAAAAACATGTGTGAGAACTGTATGTGTGTGTGTGTGTGTGTGTGTGTGTGTGTGTGTGTGTGTGTGTGTGTGTGTGTGTGTGTGTGTGTGTGTGTGTGTGTGTGTGTGTGTGTGCGAGAGAGCGTGTGATTGTGTGTGTGTGTTGTGTGCGAGCGTGTGGTGTTGTGTGTGTGTGTGTGTGTGTGTGTGTGTGTGAGCGTGGGTGTGTGTGCGCGAGCGTGGGTGTGATGTGATGCCACATTTCACTCGTTTGGCCCCAGTGTGAACGAGCTAGCGGGCACTTTTCACAGTTCAGGGGTTTTAATGAGCTTCTGCAGCCTGTCCATCATCAGTCGGACAAGAACATCTCTTCAGCCCCTCGCCCCCAGAAGCAGCGGCGGCCGCAACACATCAGTGTGGTGGTCCACAATCACACACACAAACAAGTACCCCCAAGGACCCCCAGTTTGATATCCATTAGGCCAGTGGTTCTCAGGGCCCCCAAATTGACCCCCATATTTGGCCGCGGACCCCCCATCTGAAAATGTTTTGTGCCAGGGACCCCCAGAAGAGAAGATTTATGTTAAAAAATAATCAAAATCAAAAATCAAAAATAATCTAAAATAGCGAGCTTGTAGGTCTGCTATTTTTGAATAGCCAACATATAAATGGATAAAGTGGTTAAGATGATTGTGATGCTATATTGACTACTTTAGCTGGGGACCCCCTGGACCCCCCCCCCTCCCTCCAGGACCCCTGGGGGTCCCTGGACCCCACTTTGAGAACCAATGCATTAAGCCACGGACCCCCATTTGAATATCAAGTTTTATCTCTAGGACCCCAATCTACACTGTAAAATGCTCAATATTTATTTAACTCTGAGAGTGTGCAAACATTCATACTGAGAGTTACAGACCCATAAGTGTCCGTTTCGGACCCCTGGTGGTTCCCGAACCTGATGTTGAGAAACAGTGTGTAATAGGCATACAAATCATTGCGTGTGCTAAATTGTAATTTTGTAGGAGGCTATTAATAGGCACCACACTGATTCAGCATATGCTCAGTCGAGAGTGGGCTTGTTATAAGCGAAATATGCCATGTGTTGTGATGTGACTGTCGGCTTTCATGGGGTTGGTGATAAATAGGGCGCAGAAGAGAGAATAAAGGAGGGGAATGGCTTTCTGGGATTAAGCAATATTGGATAAGGCTATTTCAGTTCGGGTAAAAAAAAATAAAAAAATCTATTTGGGTGAAAATGAAGTAGCAAGCAAAGACAAAATTGATGTGTGCCAAGTCTCATATAGCGAAAGAGGATAATTTATTTTATTCGCTGCAAGAGCTGCAGTGCCATCAGTCTGGCAGTGGGACGATGACAGCTAATCAAAGACAATAGCGTGACCCCCAGATTACAGACACCAGCTGATATTCAAGGTTGCCATCACCGGCTTGAATGCACTGGCTCTGACAAGTAAATAAATAAATATGATCATATATCACCTGCTGCTGACAAATATTATACTATAAGCCTTTTTCTATTTCCACCCAAACACTAAATAACACCATAACACTGCCTGTAGCTCTCCCTTGAGCTGCACATTCTTGTTCAGCTTTTATCTTTTTCAAAGTGCCCTTGTGTGGGAAGCGAGCTTGAACTTGAAGCCATGTATAGTTTAAAGAAGAGTTACAGCCACTTGCTTCATTTCGCTGGCCAAGACGTTTGGCAGAGCTTGTTTATGAGTGTTTTGTCTTTTGTGGCCAATATATCGGTATGTAGCCTACTCTGGACGATATATCGATCATTATTTTACTTTTTTCAAAATGTGCAGATTTTTAACCACTGTCAACCTGATGTCCCTACTTTGGGCAAAAATAGCAGATCTACAAGCTCAACATGTCGCTTTGCGACCCATTGTGACTGTGAGCTTGAAGATCGTCTATTTAGATTTTTTTAACAGGGAATAAAGTAGTTAAATAGCTCAGTCAAAAGAGCTCTCACCTTTGGACCGCAAGGTCATGGGTTTGATCCTACTGCCAACTCAGCGTGTGAGTGATGCGGCAAGTCGTGCGGTAAATACTGGGATCATAGGTGTGGTGCTCCACCTCAGCAATCCATCTCCCAGGGTTCTAGCCAAGCCCCCATGGGTGAGCAACTCTGTACAATTGGGATGGGCGGGGATTTCCGGTGCCCTCTCTATAATTTTTTACTCTATGGGTCTAGCACATGGTAACGTGTTCTCAGCTGATATTGACAATAAGCCTCTCCGACCTACTTGAATAAAGTTTCGAAGGTCGCTCCACGTTTTGGCCTATAACTCTTGAACCGTAGGTTGAACAGTCATCATGACATGACTGATGACTGTTCCCAACACCCAATATAGACCCCAGGCCATTTGTGTCAGGCTAGATTTTCCACCATTTTGCGCTTTCTTCAAAACACACTTTTTACTACTACTTATTATCTCTGGAGTCACGTGATCAAGATGTGTCAGTCAAATAGTTTTCATATTCCAGTCAGAGTGGCTATGACTGACTGCCCTGGACTTGGCAAACCTGAGGGGCGCACTTTTCTACTTTGTGTTTATTACTGAAGTTAAATGTTCTCAAATAGAAACTTTAATCAAATCTACATTTTAGAAATTGATTAGAACATTTTGCACTTTTTTTTTCCTGCCTTTATTGATAGTATACAGTAGATTGACAGGAAATGGGGAGAGAGAGACGGGGAGTGGCACGCAGCACAGGTCGTCGGGAAGGGGATTCGAACCCACGACACACTGTCAGGCTGCGTTACAGCATAGGTGCCCGGACCGCTACGCGAGCGTCCTGGGCCCATTTTGCACTTTTTGACAAAATACAGGTCAAAACATTGATAATCGGTGGTGACTCTCCAAAATCGGGATCGACATAAGACCCAAAAATTTGGCATTGGTCCCAGAATTACACATTCAAGATTGAGAGATTGTGCTCGACTGATTGAGTGCGAGACTCAGCGAGAGTCCAACGTACTGTGGTTGCCAGGAGACTGCTGTACTGTAGGTGGATTATGAAATGCACGGGGGATCTTGAGCGGGCCAGTCACCAGGCTCGGAGCTCATTACAGTGTTGTTTGTTACAGGGAGGAAAATGTCAGTGGAGAGCAATAGTGTTGGGGGTGGTGGTGGTGGTGGGGGGCAGCAAATAAAAAATAAAACTCGAGACGACGTGGCCACACACTGCATGGACCGTTGACGATTAAAGGTTAATTGAATTCTGTCTGCGGTGCACTCAACCGTGGCAGTAGCACTTCTGAATTGTTTGACAATTTCCCCCGTTGTTGCTCACTTTGAATATTTGTCTGACACAATTTTGTCTCTTTAACAGATGCGGGGCTATTCTCCGTGGCATGGGTGGAATGGTTCCAGGTGGTTACATTACATCTGGCCTGATGATGGTCTGATATATCTCTTTTTCCTCCTTACTTTGACAGCCAACATGGCAGAGGTGGACACACCGCTCACCACCCCCCATAACATCCAGATATGTGAGGTGACCTGTGATTCCTTCCGCATCATGTGGGACATGACCCCAGAGGACACCGCCAGGGCCACACACTTCTTCATAGACCTGAGCCGGAAGGAGAGCTCAGACGTCCGCTTCAAACACAGGGTGGGACGGACTGGAACTGCTCCACACTACACCCCTGCATGTACCTGCAGTAGGGGTGCAACAGTTCATCCAACTTATCCATTTAATCTATTATAAAAAATAATTAGTTATCGATCTTTATCATTATTGGCAAAAAGGCTTAAGTGGTTAATCTGGGTTTTTTATATTAAAAAAAAACGTGCTTCTCGATTATTCAGTTAATTGAAAAAGTAATCGATAGAATAATCGCTCAGTCCTGTCACCTGTCTGTCTTCTCATTAACTAGCTTACTGCTGTTTAACCATTTAAACACTTGGCCCTTTATACTTCGTTGACGGGGTTACCCCAGGGATCTACAGTCTACAGTATATTGGTCGTCTCCTTTTTTCCCCCTACACCAAATCTCTTCACTGAAATTAGCCATCTACAAGCTAATACAATTAGCCATCTACAAGATGATGTCTCTGGTAGTTTCTGTCCACAGCCAGGGTATGCCAGGGTTAAAGTGTCTATATGTTCAAGTCCATATATCCATGTCTTGTTTTCCATGATGTGTATAATATGATACACACACTGGCATCTTCTCCTTAGCTGCCCTTTAGACATGAGAGGGTGGTTCAAAGGAGACCTTGCATGGTGTTATCTAGCAGTCTATAGCATGGGTTAACAGCTAAAAAAGCCTACAGCACCTACTGTACCTTGAGATGAGTGTATCTGACATGGCTCTGCAGAATGATGTAATCTGGGGGTAGTGTTGATGCCATGACAGTCACGTCGGTCCAATACAGGCAAAATGGAAAATGTGCACAGTCAACTGCTTCAGGCCACATGACTCACACATGCACATTGTTTTCAACATGAAGGGCCAGAAGAAACCTATAGAAAAACAAGATTTTAATGCAGAATATAGCTGCAGTTGTTATTGGTCTGGTGTTAATTCAACTTTTGTTTTGCATTTGCTTTTCATCCAGCAGCAGCATCTGTCAATACCTGCTCATTATTCTATGACGTTGATACACATCAAGCATAACAGTGAAATTAGTGATACATTTGATAATACATTTGAGTTAATAATAGTGTGTGTGTGTGTGTGTGTGTGTGTGTGTGTGTGTGTGTGTGTGTGTGTGTGTGTGTGTGTGGGGGGGGGGGGGTTATGATGGGCTTCCTCTGATGATACATTAATCACTGTTGTATAACATAACCAATTAGTGAATGTAATTAGTTGGGATCACAAAATAAACAATTAACACTCAAAGTTTTGTTCACGGCACGCACACAAAAAGATGAGTAATTGTCTTTACAGCACAGAGATTTAATCCCCCTTATTAAACTTCTTTGTTCCGCAAAGAGATTTAGCCATCTCTGATCAGAACTAATGTTTTCTTTTTAATTGGCTGCACTCAGTATTGTCTCATCTCAAGGGGAGTCATCTTTCATGCTATACCCAGATCCTTTCATCTAGAGTAATTCATGATTTATTTTTGTCAGCAACTAAAACTCCCCATATCTTGAACTATTTTTTTTCTCCTCCTTTCCTTTTTATCTCTTTAGTTGATGTCAATTATGGCTTGCTCTTGCCTGTCATATGCTTCATCTCTCGAAGCTGCGGCAGGGGTAGGACCACAATAACCATGATTGAAGGACTTGAAATAAAAAGTGACGAATACAAAACATCATCCGTGTTGCCATGGATATGTGTACCCCTCTGAGCTTGCTGTAATTAGCTGTGCCTCTGAGAAGCCATGGTCAATATAATGCCGCTGATTTGAAGTGCTGTGGGCTTCAAACGGACCGCCGCCTGTGGTTTATGGAGTAAAACGATGAATTGCATTTAACAGTTTGCTAGCTTGATTTGAATAACAATAGAAGAACATGATTTACATTTTCTTTTATTATGAACACATTTCGTTCAACATACAGTATAGCATTGTATTATCATCTTTTAAAGAACATTTTTTCAACATCTTTATAAATGGGTCCTCATTGATGCTCACTATGGGATAGTGCCTTTTCTGTTTACATGTCTCAGAGGTAGACTGTGGATGGTTTGAAAAAATTAAAATGTGCCTACAGATGATCTCCAAGTGGTCATTTCAAACAAGATTTCAAACTTTTTTTTTTGCTTTTTAATCAATTTGTTCCTTCAATTTAGTTACCCCAATTGATTCCTCCCCACACACATTTCTGTGTTGTCACTGCTGTTGTATCCTTATCCTACTGACTGACCTGCCAGTGAGGACGTAGAGCCTTCGTTCAACACTCCCTGCTGACAGGTGCCACCCAGCCCGAGCCCGTAGGATCATGTGCTGTACCAATTATCACTCTCCCTGCCCGGCTTCCCTCCCCCGAACACGGGCCAATTTTGTTTGTGTGTGTGGACGCTCGAGAAAGCCGGATACACTGCAGTGAATTTGAACCCACGACCTCCATGGTGGCGGGCAGCTATTTAGCACTGCACCGCCCGAGCGCCCTACTTTTCTTATTGATGCAAGAACAATGATTTCTATTTCAGCATGTCAACATTTGAGGAAGAGAAAAGTTATAATTTACTTTAGCTTGGAATCCCCGCCAATCATGTCATTGGTAGGCAGGGTTCTAAACTGTCCACAGCCCACCTCGGACACACAGAGCGCGTATACGGAAATGGTGCCGTCTATGAGCATTAGTGAGGACCAATTATATGGATATCATAACGTCTCTGTTGGGTGGAAACCTCATATGTCCAAAACTGTTACTTTTCAGGATTCAAAAGCAAATGCAAAAGTAGCAGATCTACAAGCTCAAAACGCGTCGCTTTGTGCCGCGTTTCGACCTTGCGGATCTGCTACTTTTGATGCTTTTGTGTGACGCTGTATCATGATCAAGTAGGGCGTTAATTTAAGAAAAAACTCAAAAAGTTTAAATACGGGGGTTTCTGCCCGACAGCAACGATATGAATATAAGATTGAATATGTATGACGTCGTCTGGTGGTGTGATGAACTAACACCCTACCACCCATGTGCTCTGTTCCGTACAGGACGTGCCAACCAAACTAGTGGCCAAGGCCGTGCCTCTCCCCATGGCGGTGAGGGGACACTGGTTCCTCAGCCCACGGACAGAGTACTGCGTCGCCGTCCAGACCGCCGTTCGCCAGCCAGACGCGGACTACCTGGTGTCAGAATGGAGTCAGGTGGTGGAGTTCTGCACAGGGGGTATGACATACATACATAATGTTGCTGTCTGTCGGGTCAGAGTAGAAACATCCTATCTCCAATTCTCCATATTCCATCTTTTTTTGTTTCTCGTAAATTAAACATCACCCATTCAATCCGGGAACGCATCTGTGTCATTTTAGATTTGAGCTATAACCATTATTTTATACTTTTGGCTATTCAAAAATAACAGATACACAAGCTAGCGTGGTACAGAGTGCCGCGCTATGAGCTTGTAGATCTGCTATTTTTTGTAAAATCATGAACATTTGTGCAAATCTTTGAATACATATATTAGTAACATTTTCAACACAAATATTTGCTTCCCTGGAACAACATATTTTACAAATGTTCGCTTTAAAAAATATATGTTCAAAGATTTGCACGAATTAAAAAAACATAGCAGATCTACAAGCTCATAGCGCGGCACTCGGTGCCGTGCTATGAGCTTGTATATCTGCTATTTTTGAATAGCCCAAGCCATCTAAAATGACACGATGCGTTCCTGGATTGAATGGGTTAACGCAATTTTTTTTATTTTAATCCTGAAAAGTACAGCTGTTTTGGACATATGAGGTTTCCACCCGACAGAGACGATATGCTACAGCTTATGTAACATTAATAATTTATGCATTAGAGACTATGACAGTAAAGTGATACAGCCAGGATGTGTTGAGGAACAAAGGGAAGCTCTTCTCTGCACAGCAGCAGTCAGAAACAAAGCCATTTCAGCACTTTACATTTGTTAGCATTGAAAAGCGAAAAGTAGACATTGCAGTCTTATGGGTCATCCATATACCGAGCACTAGAACTATAAATACTGTGTGTATATTGTTTTAAAAGTCATTCTAACTCAAGAGGGTGGCAGAGTCCACACCACAACTAAAATGACAACAGTGGTGAACAATATATTTATAGTTATAGTTATAGTGCTTGGTGTGGATGAACATTATCCCTGAGTCTAACCCGAGTCCTTTGGAGTCCTCTGTATTCCTTTGTTGTATAATAATGAGCTGAACACCAAGCAGAATCATGTTTTTAAAAGGTCAGTTTCAAGTGAACCAAAGTATAAATGTCACTTTCCATAATTATCTGCACATTTAAACAATGCAACGTCCTGAATGTCAATTTAACCCTGATAGTGTAAAAACAGAGCGGTCCCACTGCAGAGGTTGTGAAGTTTCAGAAAGGTGGAAACTGTAATTCTGTCCATGATTGTCGCCAAAATGTCTGTGCTGTGTTCACCAGCACCTGCAGCCAATTATAATACACAGAGCTTTTTTTTTTAAATGTCTCAGATTACGCCATGGATCACCTCCAGCAACTTCTCGACAAGGCCAAAGACCATGCAGGAAGGCTGTTGAAATTGTCTGTGTTCTATCGCAACCAGCACCCAGACTACTTTCAACATGTCAGGTCAGTACTTGAGTAAATGTACCTAGTTACTTTCCACCACTGCAAACGAAGCACCAAACGACAATATTCACATGGCGCGGCCATTTTGCATTTCTCCATTCATAAGGCATTCACCTTGGGGTTTCTCTACCACCCCCCAATGGCCGCACAAAATGGCCAGAATATGAGTATGGTCAATAATCCCCCCTTTCCCTCCATGTCTCTTTCGATTAGAACGGAGGAGTGCGGAGGACTCATGCGTCCGGCCCTAAAAGACAACAGCGGGAGCCACGGTTCCCCGATTAACGGCAAACTGAGCGGCGTTTTCCTCAGCTGCAACACAGAGTTCGACACGGGCCTTCCACCCAAAGACTCCCCCTACGGGCCCCTGCGCTTCCAGATCCCCGCCGGACACCTGCTGAACCCCGACACCTGTCTGTATTTCGCAGACTTCTACTGCATGTACACCGCCTACCACTACGTGGTCCTGGTGCTGGCCCCCGCCGGATCGGAGGGCGACAGCTTCTGTCGCAGCCGACTCCCGATGCTGGACATCGCCTCCAATCCGTTCCTCACGTACATTGCCCCCGAGAGACCCGGGGAGGAGGCCCTGTTCTGCCACGCCAGCGACGTCATCCTGGAGGTGCTTTTCACCGAGCCGATCCACTTGGACCACGGCAACGTGGAGCAGATCAGCGGGCACCACCAGCTGATGAGTCTGACCACGGCCAACGCCAAGAAGGACCCCAGCTGCAAGGTGTGCAACATCAGCGTGGGCCGCTGAGGGGAACTGACTCTGAGAAATCTGGTTAAATGACCGAACTCATCCTGTGTTACTGGGACAGCCTATTGCTTAATCTATACATCTTCGAATGATGGCTTCACGCACTGAAAATTGCAGATCTACAAGTTCACGACACGCTTGTAGATCTGCTATTTGTGACGCACAACGCCGTCGTAAGATGGGTGCATGCATGCTGCTTTCCCTATCCTCCCCCTCCCTTAACTAGCATAGATAGTGTTAGAGGTGTGTTACTAAAGTCCATTTATCGCCTTGATCGCACCTAGAATGAGACTTTTGTCTCTAGACTATTTTTGGGGATTTAGTTGATATGAGAACAATCTGACCTCTTCATTGATTAAGTTTGTGCGCCGTAAAATTCTGAGTGTCACTCAGGATTTTACAGTGTACTTAATGTCCTTTTTATACTGTATATCTTTTTGCATTTTTTTTCATAATATTTATGTTTTGTTTTTATGATATTATTTAGTTTGACTCAAAATTGGTTACTTGTTTCTACTGTATTTATTCTTACTTATACAGTTTTTACTGTATAACATTCTTACTGTTATAGAGGCTGGAATCAACAAAAGTTAAAATAATCACCTACTCAAATAGTCTTAACATTATAGCCTACAGCACAAAGTACGTCATATCTCCGGTAAGGTATATTTATACATTTAATTTGAGTTTCTAGATAGCAGCACTAAGTGGCAAATAGCCTCTACAGATTATTTTGTTTGTGACTATTATTCAGTGCCACCATATCAACATCACTGTAACCAAATCGGAACTGATGTAAGATTAGGTCACAAAGGTGTGACCAACTAGTGAAATATAACATTACTTCATAATATAGGGAAGTCAACCTTGTGAAAGTAGTTTCCTCAAATCAGCTGTTGCGTCGTGATCCCCAAAAACAGAGGTGGAAATATGCTTTGTCATGTGGCACAGAGTCACATGGCAAAAATAGTCAACAACAGTCATCTACAATCTGCAACGTGTTGTGAGCTTGCAGATCGGCTTCTTTGGGAGCGTAACTCTGTCACACAACAAATTATGAGTCAGCCTTTAAATCAATGTCTTGTGCAGCGGGCTCTTTAAGATATAAGAAAAAGAGAATGTCATAGGTCATCGCAGGCACACTCTGATCGGAGTCAGTTCTATAAACAGCAGTGCTGAGCAAAGATAGGTTTCTCTCGCCTCCCGTGGGGTCTGTGATTTCGCCTGTGTCATAATTTCTGACCTACACTTGTATGCCAAGATGTAAACGATGCCTGAAATGAAAGGGATCCCCGTCTACCACATGCACATGCCAAAATACATGAACTGATCAGTGGCCAGGTAGGTCATAGCCTGCATATGTAAGCTTAGCAGTGAAGTTTGATTGACAATAGTTTATGAACATTTGATTTTAAAAAATTCAATAAAGAATAAACAAATTGCATTTACTGTGGAAGATATTTTTTAATATTAAACTTCACAGAAAATGTGTGTGTACAAAAAATAAATAAAAAACACAAAGCAAATCCAACTCATGATTTACTTTTTTTTAATGAAACTGTCCTATAATGTCTAAACATTTAGGATGAAAGTATGAAAGTGCACAGAATAGCTACAGGGAGGAATTATTCTAACGTTCAGTTCAACGGAAAATAAAATTCATTTTCATTTTTCATCATTCAATAGCTCTGCTAAAGGAAAACTGATGCAATAAGAACAGCATTAGGGTGTGTGAGTGTGTGTGTGTGTGTGTGTGTGTGTGTGTGTGTGTGTGTGTGTGTGTGTGTGTGTGTGTGTGTGTGTGTGTGTGTGTGTGTGTGTGTGTGTGTGTGTGTGTGTGTGTGTGTGTGTGTGTGTGTGTGTGTGTGTGTGTGTGTGTATACATGTTGGGGTAGTTATGCACTCTCTCTTTGACTCTTGTCAAAGCTGTGGCAGAGACTGGAATTTACAGCCACGAGAATGCTGTAATTCTGTCCACCGTTATTGTCCCAAAAAGGTGTGGTGTGTCCGCCAGGCAAGTACCTCAAACAGAACTCGATCTTCTTCTTGGCATCGACAACTTTTGGAATGGGAATATCAAATTCAAAGATGTCCGTCTGTGGTCCGCCGTAGCGCTTCTCCAAGTACGCACAGGGCACATCTTTGTAGTTGTGCCAGGAGTTGAAGGTGACGCGTGCACACACATCTTTCTTGAAGCTGACATTCTTCACTCGGCAGGTACCTTGGAGGCTCAGGTCGCTCACGCTGCAGTTCTCCAGGATCACCATGCTCTCGGCCAGCCTGGCGCGAAAGGCCTGAAAGTCGGCAGAGGGCTGCGGGAAGCCCAGTATAAGCTGAGTCCCCGGGCAACAGGTGGCGACAGTGCAGCTGTAACTAACATCTGTCATGGTTCCCAAATCATCCTGGAGGGATGGCAGTGGGTGCTCCAAGCCACCATGATCTTCTGCCTCAGAAAACACCCGAACAGCGGTGAGGGAAAATCCTTTGGAGTCGGCAAAGACCACACGTTTGTTCTTGATGATGGGCATCAGCATTTCATCGTCGTCCATATCATCCAGGATATAAGACATGGGCGAAGTCAAAAACGCATGGCTTAACAGGTCAGATGAGAGCGGTTCTGAAACTGGAGCCCGGAGGCACGGTCGCTGGGGCTTAAGGATAGGCACCCACACATGAGGACACAATTCCTTGCGCTGGTTCAAGCACAGTGTCACAGCAAGCTCCACAAGCCCTGCAGAATGTGCCATCGAGCCAAATCCAAACATATTATCTAGGAGCCTGTGAATAGACAAGTGAGGTGGTCAACAACTGAAGGGCATTCTCCCACAGCTACAACGGCTCCAAAAGGTCGATTTTAATTAAACATTTAAGACTGTACTGTAAGGTTCAACTATAGAAATAGCCTGAAGATTTCCCTCAGTAATTAAGGTGATGATGGGTGGTGTGTGGACATAGTTAAGAAAGCAATCTATTACAAGCTGAAGGTCAAACAGATGTTTGTTTGGTGATAAGAATTTGTTCAGCTCTTAGGGATGATTTAGGTGAATTGATTCACATCAATTCTATGCCAGAAAATCTTTCTCACACCAGCAGACTCATGAAATCCTTCTGTTATGCACTTACGTTGCACTCGTCGTTGTGCTTGTCCTGTCCATGCTTGTATGGGGCTTGTGACGGGTGTTGAGTGACAGACGCACCTCTCACTGTCAGCCAGGTTATTGTCTGCACAAAATAAACAGACATTTTCAGACGCACTTCACTACATAACCATTATAACAGCATGCAACTTCTTCCAAGGCTACAATATAACTTCAAACAGTCATTATGTAGGTGGTCAAATATTACTCTTCAGAACAAAGGAAACCAAATTTTAGCTTTACATCAATTTTACAGAAGAAACAATTAGTATATATACCTTATACTATTTATATTATAACAATATGCCATATCACTAGTAGCATGTTTACCATCACTATTAAAATTAAGTACTTATTTTCACAATTAAATTATATAACAAGGTTTATTACAATTATTATATAATGGTAACTACCATATTACATAACATCACAAAATCTTTTTTTAAAAAATTTATTTTCCTCTCTTCCAATTATTTGGTTACATTTATATTTATTATTTATATAAATATATATTTCAATAACACACTTTTTTTTAAGTATATGAAGTGATTGCTTCATAAATACAATCTATAAACTATAAACATATACATTCACAAATGTATACATACTATCAGGGCAAGGGGGTGGGTTATTTAGAAAAATACAGCCCATTTTGTGTTACTTACATTCAACAAGTTATCCGACCAGAAGTAGGAAGTTGGTTTCTGAAGTTGTCTGGTAAACCATCCTATTTATACCATGAGCTCAGCAAACCACCTGATAACACTGGCTCTCTTCTGGCCAATCAGCAAAGCTTTAGTTTTATTATGTTTGGGGGAATGGTATCAAGTTTCACTTTGTCACACTTAACCCGGGAAAGCATTTATGTCATCTTAGACAATATTGCATCAGAATAATTTTAACCACTTCACCCATTATTTTATACTTTGGCTATTCAAAAATAGCAGATATACAAGCTCATAGCGCGGCACAAAGTGACTCGCTAAGCATTTAGATCTGCTATTTTTTGAAAAATCGTGAAAATGTGTGCAAATCTTTGAATATATATATATTTTTAAAGAGAACATTTTTAACTCAAATCTTTGCTTCTGTGGGTCCCTGGAACAAAATATTTTGAGATGGGGGTCGGCGGCCAAAAACATATAATTTTGGGGGTCCTTGACATGAAAAAGTTTGATAACCACTGTTTTTCAGAAAACTGACATTTTGTAGAATCAGGTCTCAATGGGTTAAACAGTTTGTTTGAGCTTTCTCTATTGCACCTGATTCGGCACGTGACATTATTTGTTTTCACACCCAAAACGGCATCAACCAGAAAGATGTACATTTATGGATTCACAAGACTCCAGAAGTGCATTGCATTGATCGTAGGGATGAGGTGATGTATCAGTAATTCAAACCCCTGCTACATTGTGGGAATCTATTCCTGTCAACCACGTGCACTATTCTTGGCTGTTAATGGACACCTGGTCCCAGTCATGATGGTTCATGATGATCCAAATATTCTGCATGTCAAGGAGGAGAGTGTGGCACTGCTCTTCTTCCCCCCTTGACCCTTCACCCACTTTTTTACTTCTGTAAACCTGTGATGTGACAATAAAGCTGATTCTGATTCCGCCAGACCCTCTTTAGCGCTCAGCCTAGGTAACAGTGCTGAGCTCAGTGCTGCTGTGTGACATAAGCATCTCAATCTAAACATGCAAGGTAAGGTTCAAATATAGAAATAGCCTGAAGATTTCCCCTCAGTAATTAAGGTGATGATGGGTGGTGTGATGCCCCACTCCCTTATATGGAGTATGGGAGTGTGCTCTACTAATGCTGTCCTTCTAGGTGAACAGGGTGTGGCAGTCAATGTACTAATGGCTCATTGGAGAGCACCTGGGCCCGGTGCCTCCAGGAGGCTATAAAAGCCAGCCCATGAGCAGTTCAGTTTGAGATCCAGAGGAGAGAGGACTGCCGTCCTCTTCAGTTGCGCCCCATGCTGTTGTTCTGTTCTAGTTGATTATTCTTTTCATCCATACACACACCCTGCACTACACCATGTTTCACTCATCCACACTTACACTACTGATTTACTGACTCCACACCTCATTCCTTTATTGCTATGATTTCCCTGTATGTTCAGTTATTCCTCAGTTGTTGGTTAGTTTCTTAGTTAATAAATATCTTGGTTATACTTTCCGTTGGTCTCCCTCCCCTATTATTTGTCGTGGCAAGAGCCAGCCATGACAGTGGTGTGTGGACATAATAGAGAAAGCAATCCATTACACGCTGAAGGTCAGACAGATGTTTGTTTATAGTGATATGAATTTGTTCAGCTCAGGGATTCAGTCCAGGGATGATTTAGGTGATTTAGGTGAATCGATTCACTTACAATTTAGGCATTTGGCAGATGCTCTTAATCCAGGGCGATTTACAGTAAGCAAGGACAACACAAGGTAATACATCAGACGCATAGAAATAGTAATCTAGGATCATAAGTAAACCAAGAACCCATCATCAGTCTAACAGTAGAATATCCCCCAAAAAAGTCAATAATCTGTACATTGAAACTACACACACCATAGGATGCCAGGTCAACAATGACCGGGCACCGGTCTACATAACATGCTATCTAAATGACATTTTAGCCTTTGCATAAGCCTGCAAGGTCATCGAGGCTAGGGCAAGTGCTACGGGCTAAGGGTCTGAGAGGTGAGTCTTTTAACACACAAGGGCAACATAGAGGTGTGCATAGTTGAGCAACATTGCCAAACTTTGGCATCATTTTTAAAGGCAGCAGCACATTAATTATGATCGATGTTGATCAATAAAAGTAGCTAAAACAAAACCTAATAGATTAACTCGAAAATAACAGCCTGATTTGTCACCGTCTGCCTCCCATTCATCCTTCAACATTATTTTAAAAACATCTAATGATTCTAGTGCTCCTAGATTTAAATCAATTTGCACTGTGTTCCAAGCTGAAGGAGCAGCATGAATAAAATCTCACAAACTACAAGCTCACAACAGGTTGCACTGTGAGCTCGTAGATCTATTTATGACACAAGTAAGTACATAGGGCTAGGTTCATAATGTACCTTCTTGACCATTAAATTGTCAGATACTGAGTGATCTAATACGACGTTTCAAGGACAGCCTCGTTACAATCTTTTCGCAGCTCAGCTAAAAACCCTAATGATAGTCCCACGTCTGACTACTTCAGTCAAATTGGTAACACAGAACAGTAAATTAGCTGCAATCTCCATGTTAACCGCTTCGACCCTATATACTTCATTGACCGGGGTGCCTCAAGGGTCTATACTTGGCCCCCTCCTTTCTTCCCTCTACACCACATCTATTTGCCAAAACCAGCTGATCTACAAGGTCACGACATGTGGTGGCGCGTTCTGAGCTTGTAGATCTGCTATTTGTCTGCTGAATGTTTGCCTATTATAACATGCCCAGAATAGGGTAGGGACGTCAGGGTTCATGTGGTTAATGTAGTTAGTGTGTTGTATATTTACACTGCAGTTCACAAAGATGACAATGTGCTGAAAGTCGGCTTCATTTTGCTGCACAAAGCCACTGTCTCTCAATCCTTAATTAGTTCCGATGGCTTGGCAATTTGTGTTAGGGGCAATTTGTGTTAAGGAAAATACAACAAGCACTGAATAAATACCCCCAGTATAAAAACCTTACATAACAAGGAGATTACTACAATTATCCTTCAGAGAAGGCATTGTTTCAGATGATTCTATTGCTATTAAACAGGAATTCCAACATGCTTAAATGTAATCCAATACACTAAATAACATTTAGATTTCAAAAGTCACACCCTGTAAAAAAGATTGATTTCCAAACCCAACTTAAACATCCATGCAAGATGTATGACATTTTGTTTTGTTTAGCCAAAACGTACTCAGTTATTCAGGTAAACTTAGTAATGTAATGACTTTGGAAAGAAACTAAGACAAAATTGTGTTTATGTACAATATCCGGCTGAAGCTGTGATTAGACAATGAAAAGTATTGGCTTTAACATAATGTGAAACAATCAAAACATTATTCATGTTTTATTATATTGCAATGGAGAGGCAAATAATCTCATGTGTTATCTCAGCACTCTGGTATGCCTAATCTGGTTTGTCAGATGGTTAAATGAAAGGGCAGTGCCGTGTCAAGTTGCACGTAGCACACTCCACTGGTTTTAACAGTGAGTCTGGTTGACAAGGCTGGCATGCAGATAATAGCAGAGATTCCATGAATGTTTTCTTGCCCACTGTACTCATCAGGGTTATTTGAGGGGCATTTGTTTCCCTCAACGGTGCATACACTTTCACATGTACTGTATATATGACTCAATTGTTTCAGTATAAAGAAAACAGCTTCCTGGTAATGAGAACTTCAATTTGTGTCATTCACATCTGATGCATCTCATTAAACCATTAAGACCCCGAGAAGCAAAGAGTTGAGTTGAAAAATAGTATAATATATATATATATATATATATATATATATATATATATATATATATATATATATATATATATATAAAAAGATTTGCAAAAAAACATCACGATTTTTCAAATATTGCAGATCTACAAGCTCATAGCACAGCACGAAGTGATGCGCTATGAGCTTGTATATCTGCTATTTTTGAAAAATCGTGACACACACACAGCTAAAATCTAAAACGACACAGATCCGGTTTTAATTGGTTAAAGGTTTAATGACATTCACTTTTACACCACATTCAAAGTCTTTGTCCTGGTCCTTCAAAAGTGTACAAAAAGTTTTAAGTGAAAATTCCATTCCAGTGATCAATGGCAGGTGTTTTTCTCTCACATTTCTAAAGCCTTTTCAACTGCAATGAAAAAAGAAATCTTTGCCTGCGGGTGTCGCTGGTGAGGGATTTTGCCTGTCAATCATCGCCTCTGCTCCGCCCCCCCCAAAGGAAAGGATAGGGGAGGGGCGAGGAGGAGAGTGGGCGGGATTATTCGACAGTGACCTCACTGTCGAAGGGCCAAGCTCAGATTACTTTTCAGCCTAATTATTCAGAAAACCCCAGACCACAGAAAATCCACTGAATGTTTTAAGTTCAGGTTTTTTGGGTGTAATTGAGGTCATAAAACCCCAAATAAAACATTGAAAATAAAAAAAGTGAAAATGAATGTCATGATACCTTTAAGGTCTTGATCAAAACGCATTCGTTTCCCTCAGTGGTGCATACACTTTGACACGTACTGCATGACTCAATTGTTTCAGTATAAAGAAAAGCAGCTGCTTCCCAGTAATGAGAACTTCAAGTTGCGTCATTCACATCTGATGCATCTCATTAAGAAACATAGAAAAAGCCCTTTGAACTGAGTCAAGAAACGGGAAGTACATATGTCGCACATATCCGGTTAAACCTGCTTCAACCTGTTCCAAAGACACCAAACAGCAGCACACAGTAAATTTGCAACGTTTAAAAGATTGTACTGTAGTAGGTTATGAAACAACTTCTTCAAAAGGACTGTGAAAAGGCTCGAACGGCGAGTCCACCAATGGAGGTTTTTGCATTTTATTTACCTCTCCAAAGTGCAGGGTAATTCACAGTGCAGGCCGGGGCAAAAATAGCTCAAAATGAAATACTGACCAAAACAAGCTCCAAATAAACACTTGACAGCTAAAGAAATTAAACAAACCAGGAACTTAAGAAACTATAGCAAGGAAAACCTTATACAAAGGCCCTGGTAGCTCTCCCCAGGATGTTCTACACGGCTAGCCTCAAACCAAACTGACTTGTGCCCTTACCTGTAGCACGCATTTTAATCAGGTGAGGCAAACCATCACATGATTACTAATTGGTAACTCTATAAACTCAAACAAGGCTTACTAAGGCCCATGAGATATTTTACACAATTACGTCATAATGAAGTAAGTTGAACATGTTTATTACAATGTTCCCCAGGCGCCAATTCATACACAGATTGTTAACTAAAGCCAAAAACATAATACCAACATAAACACACAAACCTCCTCCTCAACAGTGCTTGGCCCATTCCAATGAACAGGATTACCAGCACTGCAGAGGAGAGACAGGTGACCACACAAACAATTTAGCTTCCCCATGCATGTAAATCAATAAACATTTAAAAACCCTTTCAGCCACTGAGTGTTTGAATGTTTTCAGATATATACATATAAGGAAACATGCAACACCACACTACTTAAACACCCTTCCCAACCGGCTTGATGGTAAATGCATCAGGAAGCAGCTGTGCAGTGTGTGTGCATGCAATTTTCCACATTAATGGCACGGGTTGCCCCGTGACAAGGACCATACCAGTGGTCTGACATATTTAGCCCATTGACTGCAACTCAGTATACTTGTGTGGTGGGATTCCATTTTAGCCGTTGCATAAGCCTGCAAGGTCATCAAGGCTAGGGCAAGTGCTAGCCTTGGTGTAGTCTGAAGAGGTGAGTCTTCAGATTACGGTGGAAGCTTGGGAGTGAGTCTGCAGTTCTAGCTGCAATGGGGAGTTCGTTATTACATTACATTACATTACAGTCATTTAGCAGACGCTTTTATCCAAAGCGACAATAGGTGTATTCAACATAGGTAGGGAACGAAAACTACTAATCACCAGAAGTCTTTAGTGCATTTTCTGCAAAAACAAGCAACCAAGAGTATACCTAGCGCTAAGGTAAAAGTGCAATATATCAGCTACCTAATTCCTTAAACAGATGAGACAAAATAGCTAAATCAAATGAGCATGAGCTAAAACAAATAAGTGTATCGACTAAACAAGATCCAATAAACAATACAACAATAGAAAACAAGCGTTCGTATAACTAGTTAACAACAAGTAGGTCAGGCAGAGAGGAAGGGTAGTGTTTCCTGAAGAGGTGGGTTTTCAGCCTGCGGCGAAATATGGGCAGTGACTCTGCTGTCCTAACATCAGTGGGAAGTTCATTCCACCACTGTGGGGCCAGAACAGAAAAGAGTCGTGACCGTGTGGATCGGCCAGAAGGACCCTTGAGTGACGAGGCAATCAGTCGCCCCGAGGTGGCAGACCGAAGTGGTCGGGCAGGGGTGTAGGCATCGACCATAGCCCGGAGGTAAGAAGGAGCTGTTCCTTTCACTGCCCTATAGGCTAGCACCAGGGTTTTGAACTGGATGCGAGCTGCTACGGGGAGCCAGTGTAGAGAACGGAGAAGGATGGTTGTGTGGGAGAACTTGGGGCGGTTGAACACCAGACGAGCCGCAGCTTTCTGAACCAGCTCCAGAGGTCTGATGGCAGATGCCGGAGCACCAGCAAGGAGGGAGTTGCAGTAGTCCAGGCGGGATGTCCTGATCTGGTAGTCCTGATCTGATAGACCAGATCAGGATGTTTGATCTTTTGGACCCTGATGAAGGCCCTTGAGCCGAAATACGTTGATCACACGTGCGTTTTTTAACTTTGCCAAGCTAAAAGCCATGACAAAATAAAGGCTTTTTAAAACTGTGCCTTGGATCTTTCTTAAGTTCACCTGTTCTTCTTACTTGGAAGTCAGCCTACTACTACAAGGGAAGGAACTTAAATGTGTTGACCTACAATTGAACCCTCCCCAAAGAGCCCCTGTTTTCAGTTTCTGATAATTACGAACCCACAGCACTTCCTCTTTTCTCTATAGAGGATGTTTGAATGTTTGTAAACAAACAGGTATTTCCGAGTAGAATGTCTGTGGACGTTTTCACAATATAAAATAAAGTGTCCAGAACATCAACTATGTCTAGCTTGTCAACCTGTGGATATGTATAATATATTTCTAATTGCAATAACATAAGTGTCCTGTCATTTCAGAACTAAGGTTAATGAATAATACTGCTCCAATGCGACGCTGCCCACGTCATTTACCCGGAAATACATTTTTGGTTGTGGTCTAGTGATGTCATGATGATTCGGTCTGCAGTTTCTCTCTGTGTGAGATTCTGTAACTTGCAGGAAATAAATCGTTTGACCCCAAAACCTTGGCTGTCATCTTTCCCAAGAACTTGACATTACTGCTGACCATTTTCCAAAGCATACTGTGGTTTTGTTAGGATTTTTGAGGGAGTCACTGATTCTATTCATTTCAGTATGCCATGAAAATGCACTTGCAGAGACTTGAAACTTGCTTGAGATACTGTAGGTAATTCAACATGCTGAACATCATTGGATCATGTTTATTATTTGCCTGTATGTGGTGGACGTGGACAGAAATACTCAGTTCTCTGTGGGTTTCCTTCTGTGAGATCTACAACAAGAACATCCATGACTTTCTAGAAGCTCCTACTCGTTAAAAGAAACCGCTTCGCTAAGGACCTGGATTGGGTCCAGGTGAACACGCCGCTGATGAAGCATTTAGGGGCCGATCACACAGGACATTGTTTCAGTCTCTGTGGGTGTATTTTTGTAATTTTATCATTGAGTGCAGCGTTTTGCTTGCTGCTTTGCGTTGTGAGTCAAAATAGAAAGAGATTAGAGCTCCAGATCATTGCTGCAGTTTTCCCACTGTCCAATCGGAAGAGTTGAGAGGCTTGTTCTGTTCTGTAACATTCAATGGCATTGAACATGGTGGAAAAGATGCTTGTGACTGACTGTTGGTTCTTACTCCGGAGCTGTATGATTTTGTTACTAAAAAAAAAGTAGATAAGAAAGAGACAGCTCCTGTGTGATCGGGGCAGAGGCCTGAAAGCAGTGACGGCTCCAGAGAATTCTGGCAGGGGGGGCTATGTGGGGCTGACTTTTTTCCAGCGGGGGCTTGACGCATGCGCGCGCACGCAGCGTTCGCGCGATTTTTTTTGCGGTTTCAGCCCGGTTTCGGGTCCAAAAATGTGCAGGTTCAAAAAAGAAAAGAAAAAAAATTCCATAAATATTTTTTCTTAAAAATTGGGTTTGTGGCAGGGGGTGCTTAGGGGGGGCTAGGCTTTCGCCAGGGGGTGCTTGTGCCCCCCCAAGCCCCCCCCTGGCGCCGTCCCTGCCTGAAAGTGAGTGACCGGTGCATAGCTGGTTGCCTGGCAACATCAAGACGGAAGGTGCTGCAAGCTGCTCTGCTTTGTACACTGCAAAAAAAAAAGTGTTTTTCAGCCTGCAATCGATGTCCGGTGTTATTGGCTCCTTAAGGTGTTAAGAGGAACCAGAGTTCACACCGCCCTGTGTTGTGTTTGTTAAGCATAGTGCAGGCTCAGTGGTGTAAAGTAACTAAGTACATTTACTCAAGTACTGTACTTAAGTACAATTGTGAAGCATTTTTACTTTAGTAGAGTATTTACAATTTTCAATATTTTTTACTTCTACTCCACTACATCTCAAAGACAAATATTGTACTTTACTCCACTACAATTATTTGAAAACTTAGAGGTGGTGCCATGGTTTTGCACTTTTTCTGTTTTTCATGTGTCTATGAGGTTGAAAGAACTTCATTAAGCCCCCTGGTGGTGTTTTTATGGTGTTTTATGTCTTCTGACTATTTTGAGTTTCTACCTGAAGGCTGAAACCTTGAGGGTCAAACGTGCCAATAGAGAAACAGCGCTTTAGTGACATAGTAAAAACATACCCTCCCCCTCATTATCATAACACAACAGGTGTTGGCATAGACATATATAGGTAGACGCCTCCTTCGGCTCTGAGGCATGTGTATCTTGGGCGCCATTTTAGCGTAGGAGAGCTTCCCTGAAGCTTCCGCGTGTGTCACAGAAGGGGGCGTTCGGTAGGCCAATCAGAGGCAGGTGGGGGCGGGACAACTAGATTCTGACAGGTCTTAGAAAAGACGCACTGTGATTGGCCTGTAGTCAACGCGCTGTGATTGGCCAGTAGTCACTTTGAGTGTCCGTTTGCCTACGCAAAAATGGCGGCCGCGATACAAGTTGCTCCAACGAACTGCAGAGGCCAATGAGGTATCTAGGTTTCTATATCTATGGGTGTTGGCATGAGGAGGAGGAGGGACTAGGACAGGTGGGTGGTGCTAAGGTGGTGGAGGAGGTGCTAAGGTGAGAACCAGGTGTACTCAATGAACTGGAGGCGTGTCCACATAAAAACATAATTTTAACAATTTCTGTACACTTTTTTGAAAAAAATCTTCCTCCTAGTATAACCATAATACCTGATGATTATGTTTTAGGGGGGGGGGGGGAAATCACTGAAAATCACGGCACCCCGTCTTTAAGTTACTAGTTACTTTGTAGATTTGTATTACTAATCATACATTAACCACTAAAGCTATATATATATATATTTCGGCTATTTGAAAATAGCCAATCAACAAGCTCACAATAGGTTGCGATGATGCGACGCATTGTGAGCTTGTAGATCTATTTTCAAAAGATGTTTATACATTTTGAAAACTTTAACCCATTTAGACCTGAAACACCAACATTCGTTGTTATACCTTTCAATCCGGGAACCCCTTTGTGTAACATTTGTTTTTGATTTTTTTTTTTTTATCTGAAAACCTTTTTAGAATCGGCCTGAGGTCTAAATGGCACATTCTGCATAAAAAGTACTTTTTCTTTTGGTACTTTAAGTATATTTTGATGCCAATACTCGTACTTTTACTCAAGTAAATTCTGAATACCACTTTTACTTGTAAGTTATTTGCATTGTGGGATTGATACTTTTATTCAAGTACTTCTTCTGCCACTGTGCAGGCTTTTGTACAGTTGTATAGGCTACTACTGTATAACGTTGGTTCATTATTGATGGTGCTTTTTGTGATCGTTATCCCTGTATCTGCTGTACCCTGCAATACTTTTCCTTACCCTGCATCTGTAACTGAAGTGCAGTGCTGCCTCTGGCAACAGAATTTCCCCCACAGGATCAATAACGGTGATAGTCTATTTTATGTACCCGTTTACCTTCACAAAGTAAAATAAACACCAAATCACGATGTTCATTCGTTTATTTTCCTATTAATTTATCACTGGTTATGTTACGTCCCTTTCCCCCCCTAGACCACCAGTCTGGGACATAACAAAAGCCATTAAAGGGATAGTTCACCCCCAAAATGACTCCAATCAATTACTCACCCCAGGTGAACTAACCCTTTTTTTTATTGAGAAAAATCGTACAGCTACAGTAGCTGTGAATAAACAGTGACCTGTATTGCCGCTGGTATGGTCCTTGAAATCAGTGGTTCTCAACCTTTTCAGGCTGTGACCCCCCAAAATAATCATATTTGAACTGGGGACCCCCCCATCCTGACAAGCACTTGGAATGTAGGAGTTGAGGTATTACATTTTCGGTTCCACAGATAAATATTGTGAAAATATTTTCAAAATCTTTGCCCATTTCTTATATTATTTGACAATTTGGCCAATTTTTTACCAGTTTTTATAATATAGTTGATTTTTTTTTAATGCAGTAATGGTCTTTTTCTTTTTGGAGGCATTAAAAGGTCTTAAAAGTCCTTACATTGTCATCTGGGGACACCCCCCCCAAAATAAAAGATCATGTGGGGGTCCCGACCCACAGGTTGAGAACCAGTGCTATAATGTGCCATCATAAAGACGGCCTATCCAAAACTACTGTCCTGATTGGAACAGGATACCACCAAGGCACATCACACTCGAGCATTGAGAACATCTATGATATGCTACATCCTTATTGATTGTATCCAAAGTTACAGTGTGGTCATATTTAACATGTTCTACATTACATCACTTCTGAAATACTTTGCTTCCCCTGCGTTGACTTGTAACAATAACGGCTAGAGAGCCAATGCTTCAGTCAACTTTGTCCCAACAAGTCCCGTTTCTTGCACTCATGACACAAGTCTCTTTTAATGTCGTCTCAAATGTCAGCCTCCATAAAGACACTGAAGAGAGGGCGCTGGTGAAAGGTGTGGGGTGTCCTCCACACAGAGCTCTCATAGGTCACAGGTCAGCCATTCCAGTTCAGAGTTCTTTAAGCTCGAACGATGAGATATTGTCCATTCCTCCTGACATAAATGAGCATGTGCTATATATCCAATAATCGTAATAATGTGTTGGATAATAGATTCCCATTGACAGGAGGACCTGAAATAAAGGAAAAACAAAAAGCTAAAATATAAAATGTGTCAACTGTAACACTCAAAACCCACGTTTTTAACTAGGTTTTCTTTCGTAATAAAGTAGTTTTTAGCTTGTTTCTGAGTACTCAGAAAAGCGCTATATAAATTCTATGTATTATTATCATTAATAACCCTAACCCCAACATAATTGAGCCACAAGTGCAGTCGACTGAAAATGAAAATTGCCTCTCTAATTGCCTATTATAACTTTAATAACTGGGTTTATAAAGAAGAGAACTGTCAAGCATGATCTACGCGAGACAGTTCAAAAACAAAGCAAGATGACACAACAGAGCAGTGGCCACAGTATAACATAATAATAAATGTGTCCACTAGCTGTTGTTGAGGTATAATGCCAAGTACATTTGCACTCCAACCTGGAATTCATCCTATATTTACCCCCTCCTAACTGTTAGGAGCAGTGGGACAACTACTGAATATCACCCGGGGAGCAGTTGGCAGTTGGTGTCTTGTTGGTGTCTTGCTCAAGGACACTTTGACAAAAAAGGTCGATGTATGCTTTGAGTGTGGACCGATGCATCACCACACTACGTGTCTCAGGACATTGTTGAGTCATGAATATTCATACTGTCTACGACTTGCCTACAGCATCGTCACAAAAATGTAAACAAGGAAGTGAATGTTGTCTGTGGTCTTCTTGTGCATCTCCGTGGTAATGGAGCATTGGAGCTTAATAATTCACTTTTCCAGAGGTACGTGGCACCATCTGCAAAGGTCCTACGAGACACATTTGTCATTTTTGTCATGATGCGATGCATCAGTTGACACTTCGTTTAAAGAATACATTGACCTTAAGCCATGAGGAGCTGGGATTCAACCTTGAACCTTCTGGTTCCCAAATGGCCTCTCTAGTGCCACCCATATTCTATTAAAGGGATAGTTCACCCCCAAAATGTCACCCCATGTTGACTTGAATTTGTGGATATTTTTTGGTTTTTGTCACATTCCTAATCCAATAATTTGATGACCGGCAGCGGTTCCGGTCAGAAACACAAAGAGTCTCCTTTGTGTCTCCTACCGGAACTGCTGCCTAACGGTCCGCTGGTCATCAAATTATTGGCTTAGGAATGCAACAAAAACAAAAACATTCAAGTCTCCATGGGGTGACTATAATTTTTTGGGTGAACTATCCCTTTTAAGCCATGAGGAGCCGGGGATTCAACCGCGAACCTTTCGGTTCCCAAATGGCCGCTCTACTGCCACCCATATACTATTAACTATTTAAATGAGTTCTAAAATTAGGTTTTATATTGTGTGAGGACTGAGGAGTTACAGTACGATTGCGTGCTTACCTGCCTCCACAGTTAAATCAACTGCACGGCTCCACTCGACACCAGCGGTGCTATGGTTCTGTACCGCATCAGATGCTGGGAGCCCTCCTCAAGGTCTACCACATACTCTCTGGAGATATACAAACCGTTTGGAAAGTGTTAAAGTGTTAATAAGTCAATTGTTATTCAGTGAACCATGGTGAGATCTACAGATACTGAATGCATGAAGGTTAACAACACTGCCACCTGCTGTATCTTAACTGGTGGTGGTGTGGCGAGCAATTGTGTGCCATGGAGTGTATATTCAGGTTTTTGTTCCAACAACCTGAACACTACAGCAGCTGATTTCATTACTTGTTCCACACTCCCTGCTTTAAAAGGAAGTGAAGTCAGAAAGTGAAAGTCCAGCGTCAGGGCTGTGATGAAACCTTAAAATAGCCTTTGGGCCTCCATGCCATGTAACACAAGGTTCAAGTTTATTAATGTCCCAGAAGAGCAATTGGGTTTACGGTCAGAGGTGTAACTGAACACCACTGGCCTAGATAAGTAACAGTGGGAAATATCTGGTGAAATGTCAACTGAAAGGGAACTCGATGACCCACTCAAAATGACCCATACCTCTGCTCATCTGTTTCAGGCTCCACCATGATGTTGTCCTGTCTCTCCTTGACTCGTAAAAACACAAAGGAGTCCAAGCAGGGCTCAGGAACTGGGGAAATATTGAATATCTGAATTGGTGTTCAGCGTGCCAAAAAAAACATTTAAAGACAAAAATGCATGCAACGTCACACATTTGAAAGGAATTTCCTTCTGGATCAATAAAGTATATATCTGTAATGCGCAGGGATGGACAATTAATTGGTCATCATATCGGTATCAGCCATTGTTGGCCTTAAAATGCAATATCGGTATCGAACCGATTTCAAAAGAATATATCTGTTTAGCCAATATTTTATTTTATAATAATTATGTTTGAATGTGAAGCTGAAAAAGCCTTTTGTGATGATGAAGGCTGCAGAGTCTATCAGTGTTTTCTGGGGAAGCTTTCAAAAGGGTCAACAAGTTGGAACATTTTTAATTAAGATTCAAGCTTTTTATGTTGGGATATGGGCCAACATTTAAAAAACGGTGCATTCCCTAGTTTTGGAATAAAGAGGCATTGCTTTTTCAAATTCAGTGTTTATATGCCTTTTTCAGAAAGGACAACATATGCACTTGTTTTTACAGTCATTTTTACAGATATCCGACAAATATCGGTTATCGACCATGACAGCAATGTTAACGATTATCGATTAATCGATTGACGGTATCGGCCTGAAATGTCACATTGTTGCATCCCTAGAATGTGATATTCATCCATGCTCGATTACAGATAGAAAGTCTTTACCTGCTTTCTGCATGTCCACCGACTGTAGGTTGGGTGGCATGTGTTTCAGAGCTACAGCTTTCAGGTAGGTTTCTGTGTTCGCAAAGTATCTGCACAGAAAAATCAACCCTTTAATGCTTTATGTAGAGCATCAGGAAAACAATGTAACAACAATAACACAGAATGGGTAAACACCCCTAGCAAACACACAGCTTCCCCTTCTCTCTCATGTTCCCATCATATGAAAAATGATATTTTTGGCATATACTCACTCTTTGGCAAAGGCAAACTCTTCGGGTGAAAGGAATGATGGATCTCCCTGAGCTCGAGACTTCTCTTTCTCAAGGACATGAGGGAAGAACTTCTCGATCTAAATAAATTCAACAACAGAAGGTTGCTGTGTCACAAATGGCATTAATAATAATAATATACTGTATATAGCACCTTTCTTTCTCAAAACATTCTTTGCTATGTGCTTTTCAGAATTTGTCACTCTCAGTTATGTAGCTATGGGAACGATATGTCTCTGGCGACAGTAAGAGGTAATTGCAGATGGTGGCCGTTAGTGCCAGTTTAAATTCTGTCTGCTGCAGTTTGGATCACCTGAAATGTCTTGCTAATGACAGTGAGGACAATGAAGAAATTGCAATAATCTAGACGACAGGAGCTTATGCAAGTATTATTTGTCGTCTGCACCCTCAAGGCCCCATGAAATGTTCTGAGTCACTGGCGTGGCTGACCTTTTGCAGGCGAGAGCGCAAATAGCTGCTGAGGACAAAGCGTATCCTGTCTATCTCCATGCGATGTACGCTGGCCTTCATGTCCCCTTTCTTCACCCGTTGCAGGTTGGCCTCCTGTAAAAAGGGAAAGGTTGTGAAGACTTTGACGCTCTCATAAATCAAATGCACTAGGCGTTTGTGTGTTCAAACGTGGCCAGTAAAAATAACTGCCTGCAGGATTGCAGGACAGACCTCTAGTACATTGTAGACTTGCTGTTGCAGTGATGCACGTATAATTGTTAAACTCAGCTGTACCTTTGGCTGCATAAACACCATCCATGTATAACTGATGCTTTTTTGTTCTACTATATCTGTTACAACAGTAAGTTAGGTACACTGTGCATAGGAAATCAAGCAATAGTACTGTGTGATTATTGTACATAAAGACATTTACTTTAACTTATCATAGCCTATGATAAGTTAAAGTAAATGTCTTTATATGATGATTCATAGGCTTTTGATTTTGAAGAGATTTCAGGCACAAACTTTGAAGAAATGTCCTTTTGCACACCTACGGAAGGACAGGTGCGTCGGAGTAATGAATTCTGAATACAGAAGAAATAGGAAAAAGGGAGAGGGAGTCCCGCTTCACTTACTTATCTTCACTTACAAAGAAATGTATTTAAGATGCAACGTTTCGGTCGCTCAGACCTTCATGGTGCCTGATGTAGGTCAGAGCGACCGAAACATTGCATCTTAAATACATTTCTTTGTAAGTGAAGATAAGAGTGCGGGAGCGGGACTCCCGCTCCCTTTTCCCTATTGCTTCTATATTCAGAAGAGATTTCAGGAAAATATATCCATATTTCTATTCTAAGTCTATGACCTTTTAGACCTTTAGTGAATTCAAGAATGCAAATGTGCAGAACAGAGTTGTGTACAGACATCATTACAATACATACTATACTGTAACTCATAGAGGAGGCTGTACATTACTCCATTTACCATATGAGTTAGCTGTTCCATCACGCACTCCACCAGCTCCGATTTGTTCTCCAGCAACTCCGGAGAGAACTTCTCATTCAGCCAAGCCTGTGCAGGGAAATGGACATTACAGTGAGTTTAAACAAACCTCAAACCTGTACCTGCAGGACAGTATCTAGCCTTACACCCGCCAACACAAGATGTATGACCTTCCCGTCCAACATTCCAAGTGACCTATAGTAGGCTTTTCTGGCTCCTGGCACTCAAATCGACTTGTAGAATGACCTCCCCTCAGTCACGACTGTAGACTCTCACTCCTCAACTTCCACCAGTCTGATAACTCAACTCTTCAGACTCCACTTCACCCCCTAGCACTCCTCATTCCTTATAACACTTTTTATTGCCCATTTTTTGATAGATGCTAGTTATTTTGCCGTTTACTTGATCACGGATGCCAAGTACAGTATGTTATTTAGACTGCATAGGTGCTTACCTGGTATCGTAGTTACTTTGCAGCACTTAATTATTTTCTTTGCATTCAATTTACATGACCATTTACCCTGTCAATGTACTGAGCTAGTGCCTTTTACTGGGGAAGACCTTCCCTGCAAGTAGCAAGTTGGTGCCGTGCAAGGCCATCTTGCGAAATCAGTGTAGCCACATAATCCAAGAGCTGGCAGGCCAGGGCCAAGAAGACCAGGGTACGGCCGGGGCGTCCTGACCCTTGACACACAACGGTTGAGTGCCAGGCAGGGCCTGTCAGTGCTCCAGACAGAGATGCCATACATACAGTACCTTGCACGTTGCAAGGGATCCGTTTTGCAATCTCAGTGTGAAAAGCCAAAACATGCTGGGAAGAATTGTGAAGGTGCACTGCACTGGTGATAATCTAAAAATGATCTTTGTCACTTTATTCAGTGTGGGTGCAATCTGGGAACCCATCGTCAAAAAGAAAGCGCCCTCTGCTGTTTTTTACCTTTGAATTTGTGCTATTTCAGTAGCGCAGCTCTGAATCTGTTCTTGAGAGATTAGTGTGTCAGTGACAGTTTGATGTCCAGCAGTTTGACATGTATATAAACAAGTGATTCATAATTAAGCTGTGTGTAGTTTGATGTAGACCGATAGAGATAGTCTAGTAGTTGTAGAATAATGATATTGTCTATTAGCAGTGCAGTGCGGTGTAGGCTACGTCACAACAGTGGAAGGTGCAGATGTGTTTCATTTCGTGCATGTATAGTGCATTGGGTTCAAACTCTGCCTGGGGTTGACGTCAGCGAGGGCATGCGGTGAGGGCATGGGCACCAAATGGGTTCAGATTTGAGCCAAGTCTCCTGCACGAGGCGTGTATAGTGCATTGGGTTCAAACTCTGCCTGGGGTTGACGTCAGCGAGGGCATGCGGTGAGGGCATGGGCACCAAATGGGTTCAGATTTGAGCCAAGTGTAGTGGATAAAATTCATATAACAGTCATTGTGGTATTGATTAATTGAATGTATTAGTAGATGCAACAATCATCATCTGTTCTTCCTTGTTAAACTCCTCTCCCTGACAAACTCCTTTACAAACAGTCGACTCATGCAAACCTATTTCAAACATACTGACTCTGGGTGAGTCAGTTATAGAATAAAGCCCATGTAAGGAGTGACCATCTGTAGTTACCTCTTGTGTACTTCTCCTGATTGTATAAATGTCTGTGAGAGAATGGTGTTGGGGAGTGATGGGGGAAGCTGTGGAGGGAGACACTAGTCTCTCTCTGCTGTGAAGAGATCTACAATAAAGTATGGAGTTTGGTTCCTGACAACTGAGTCCTGCATCTTCCTGATCTGTTTAACTTACATAAAGTAACATGTAAAAGCTGCCATTATACAAGTCTCCTGCACGAGGCGTGTCTGAAACCCGTCCTGGACAGGAGTCCCCGGGAGTAAACACAGATGATAGATAGTGTATTTATTAAAAGGCTCACCACTGCCGTCTTCACTCTTTAGTAAGGGCCTTGCATGTCTCCGTCTTGACAGAACCACAGAGAAAGCTCAGGCTTATTGGACACACAGAGTGCCATTTGCTCCCCTCAGGTTGGAGGTTTTACCACAGTCTTTTATTCCATCAGCGATTGGCTTTTCAAACAAAATGGGACAGTGATCACCTGTAGCTGTGAGCCCCCCCCCCCCTTCTTGCTTCCTTGCTGCTATTCTGATGGTTACCTTGAGGACAATAAAGCTTTATCTTATCTTACCTGAAGTCCCTCTGGATAAGAGACTGTCTGCACATGCATAAAATGTAAACGGATTCAGGTCGAGTGGGCACGGTGCCCAGGGTACCTCACTCACATTGAGGGCAACTCAATGTTAAATTGGCTATTTTCAATAAATGTATGCTGTGGAAAATGGCCGGAAATAATGTAAAGTATACATGATTTGACTTGCAAGGTACATCATTATCAAACCTAAATACCCTTCAACTTCTTATACCCATAATTACTGGTGATGATCCACAGGTTTTCTAGCAATTTGTAGAAATTATTGTAGAAATATTAGGCGTTAAATGTAATTAAAAAGGACATGTACATGGCCGCCAGTTTTTTTGTACCCGATTACCCTGTAAACCAGTGGTTCTCAACCTGTGGGTCGGGTCACCCACAGGGTCACAAGCTTGTAGATCTGCAATTTTCACAATATTTATCCATGGATCCTGAATCTTATGATTCAGAGCTACGTGGAACCGAGTCAAACTAAATGTAATGGCTCAACTCCTACAATTCCAAGTTCTTGTCAGGGTGGGGGGTCCCCACTCCTCAGTTCAAATATGATTATTTTGGGGTTACTGCAGGGGGTCCGCCAAATCTTTGTGTGATGGGGGACATTAGCTGAAAATAGCAGATCTACAAGCTCACAACGCCTCGCGCGAGATGATTCCACAGTCTCGGGTGACGACAACGGCGAATATCGGCCACTAGGCATGATTCTTAAAAGAAGGTAAGAATCGTCGTAGGTAAGAAACGTCGTATCCAAAAAGTAAAGGTCAGCCCCCCTTCTCCCAGATGTTTTACATTTTAGCGCTCAAGACAATCTAACCGACGGGTTGAAACAAGCGTTTAAATCGCTTTTATAGTTAGCCCCTGTGCCATGTTTTCCCAATGCAATCTTACGGGAGCAGTACAGCGCATGCGGACGGGGGTTGACTGGCCACGGAATGACTAAATAAGCTATTTAAACGCTTGTTTAACCCGTCGCTTAGATTTTCGTGGCCGCTACATTTTTTTACATTCGAGAGCAGGGAGGCCGACCTTCACTTTTTGGATACGATGTGCGGAAAAGGGTAAGAAATATGCAAAGTGATCAATATTCGCTGGTGTCGTCACCTTTCGGCAACAGAGACTGTGGAACCTCATCTCGGAGTCGGAGCTGTACAGCGGAGGGAGAGGTTCCGATTATCAGGTGGCTATGAAGAGTGAAGACCCCTGAACTAAAGGATCGTTTTAATGACAGGTGGGGTAAGTAAAGGATGATTTTAATGACGTTTAATTACTCATTTATTTACCTCTTCTAGTTTAGCAATCAGCTCCGCCGGGGTCATCACCTCCTCCTGGCTGTCATCCTCCTGATGGCCGCTGGAGGCGCTGCCCGCGTCAGACAAAGCGTCCGACATTATAGCCTATTTACACTGGGGAAGACCAAATAAACATACATAAACTAAATGAGCAGATGTGGGTAAAAGACCGCTAGTTGATTTACAATAGTTTATAGCCTTGAAGGCGCTATAAATAGAATAATATCGCTATTAACCCAAGGCTACAGTGAGTGCTACACGTTCTAGTTGTAAACAGTGACTGCAGATGCATGCAGCGGCTTCCTGGTTCCGGTTGATACTCGCGCCACAGAAACAGTAGCTTCATGAGGATCAAAATGCGCAGAAGTGCGCATCATGTAGCATTGAACAGTGGTGTAAAAAGTAACTAAGTACATTTACTCAAGTACTGTACTTAAGTACAATTTTGAGGTACTTTTACTTTACTGGAGTATTTCCAATTGTCTGTACTTTTACTTCTACTCCACTACATCTCAGAGGCAAATGTTGTACACTACTATTATTTGAAAACTTTAGTTACTTTGCAGATATAAATTATTACATTATAAAACATACATTAACCACTTTAGCCCTATATTATACTTAGGCTATTTGAAAATAGCCGATCTACAAGCACACAACGGGCAACGCGTTGTGAGCTTGTAGATCTGCTATTTTCAAACATTTTAGTAGGCTACTTTTACTTTTGGTACTTTTCTTTAAGTACATTTTTATACCAATACTTTTACTCAAATAAATTTTGAATTCTGGACACACTTGTAACAGAGTACTTCTACTTCTACATGACAGTATTTTCCACCACTGGCATTGAACTTTTATTTTATTTTATTGATTGATTGATTAAATACTTTATTAACAGTTCACAAAAAAAGCAAAGAGGTACAGTTTTATACAAAGATGCTAAAAGGACAAACCCAAGAAGGCACTGGCTTGTTTCCATTGGGGTCCTGTGTATTCAATTCATCGATCAAGAATAATATACGAAATATGCAAAAACATCATATAAACGAGTAGTAAAAACAAATATGTACAGTAAACAGTTGGGGGGTGAGGGGCATTTCTGGATATTTCTAAGATATGCTTAGACTTTTTACAGGGGCCAGTTGTGAATTGCATCCACCTGTAAGTGCTCTTTTAAAGCAGTTTTGAAGGAGAGTAAGGATTGACACTTATGTCTGTTGGTAGGGCATTCCACATTTTGGTGGCATAACAGTTTAACACATTTAATCCCTTGTTTGAGCCAAATCTGGGTTGAACTGCATATATATGTACATATATATCCATAGGCTATATGTGGCATTTATGTGGACATAATATAAGCTATATATGAGACATATTTCTTTCTTTTCTTTAATATAAAAAATGTATATATTAAAAAAATCTTCCGGTCCCCAGGGGGGGCAAGTGCCCCCCATGCCCCCCCTAAAATCACCTAACCTCTACCCTGAGCCATCCCACCCTAGCAAAGTGAGCAGCGGTTAGATGAGTTGTTGGTGTGAGGCCAAGCAGTAGCCTGACCAGTTTGTTTTGGGATGTCTGGAGCCTTGTTTTTAAGGCCTTTGTGGTGCCATGGTACCATGAAGTGCATGCATAGTCATAGTGACATTGGATGAGTGCTCCTGCTATAGAGTCCTCAATGTATTGCTACTGACCAGAGAGGAGATCCTGTACAAAAATCTTGTTCTTTGGTTGACTTTTTTGATTTCTTTAGTTGCCATTTTTTCACTGGAAGGATTTTCCTCTAAAAAACAACCCAGGCAGGTAATTTCCTCTTTTCTTGTGATAACATTGTCAACCACTTTGACTGTGAAGCCATCGGCCTCAGCCCTCAGCCATAGACTGTAAAGTTAAGAGCTGGCAGGCAGGCCAAGGGCCAAGAAGACCAGGGTACGGGGCGCCCTGACCTGGTATGTACGGGCGGACACAGGCCCTGCACTCAACAACTGTTGAGTGCCTGCCAGGGCATGTCAGTGCTCCAGAGAGGCCATACATACAGTACCTTGCAAGTTGCAAGGGATCTGTTTGTTTTGCAATCTCAGTTAGGCCTGTCACAATTATTACATAATCGTCTAATCTCAATTACTTGAGATAATCGCAATTATGTTTGCATAATCGTCATAATCATTTCTATGTTGGATTTTCAAAAATAGTGGAAATAGCAGATCTACAAGCTCAAAACACGTCACAACGTCAATCTCGTAAAGATTCAATTTACCAATAATTAATCAGCTGTTCATGACACTATACTTAATTACTGTAATCGTTCCTCATATCTTCTTTCTTGACACCTATAGGCACTTTTCATTAAAAAGAAAAATCCTGAAAAAGTGCACTAAACATTTTTAACGCAAAAGGTTTATAATTGGTTATAAATAGTTTTTTATGTTTCATAATTTAAAATAAAAGAGATGTAGCACAACTTTTCATTAAAGAGAGCTTGACTGGACAGAACAAAATAAGTTGTTACTGTCACATGGTGACACATCAGTAAATTGTACATCAGTAAATGATGAGTTCAAGTTCAAATGGGTTCAAATCTGACAGTTCTTGCAAAAGGGAGTCTCCCCCCCAACACACACGCACGCACAGTCGCACGCACATTTTGGTGGCATAACAGTTTAACAAATTGAATCCCTTGTTTGAGCCAAATCTGGGTTGAACTGCATATGTACATATATGTACATATATATCCATAGGCTATATGTGGCATTTATGTGGACATAATATAAGCTATATATGAGACGTATTTCTTTCTTTTTTGGGCGGTGAAACCGCCCCTATAAGTGAGGTTTGGAAAAATGTACAAATATCCTGCGCTGTGATTGGCCAATCACAATCTATTCAGGACTGTGATTGGCCAGTGTCACATGACACATGTGCATAGCCCTATATAAGAAACCATAACTTGAAAAAAAACATACATTTGTTTTTTTCAAGTTATGGTTTCGTCCATTATAAAGAGTGTTTCAATAAATGTATTTATCTTTTGTACATGATTGGTTGACTCCATTCAGTATTGTGATAAGCTAGCAAGACACCGCCCACTTCACACAGGGTGTGATTTTTTAAATATAAAAAATGTATATATTAAAAAAATATTCCTGTCCCCAGGGGGGGGCAAGTGCCCCCCATGCCCCCCCTAAAATCACCTAACCTCTACCCTGAGCCATCCCACCCTAGCAAAGTGAGCAGCGGTTAGATGAGTTGTTGGTGTGAGGCCAAGCAGTAGCCTGACCAGTTTGTTTTGGGATGTCTGGAGCCTTGTTTTTAAGGCCTTTGTGGTGCCATGGTACCATGAAGTGCATGCATAGTCATAGTGACATTGGATGAGTGCTCCTGCTATAGAGTCCTCAATGTTTTGCTACTGACCAGAGAGGAGATCCTGTACAAAAATCTTGTTCTTTGGTTGACTTTTTTGATTTCTTCAGTTGCCATTTTTTCACTGGAAAGATTTTCCTCTAAAAAACAACCCAGGCAGTTAATTTCCTCTTTTCTTGTGATAACATTGTCAACCACTTTGACTGTGAAGTCATCGGCCTCAGCCCTCAGCCATAGACTGTAAAGTTAAGAGCTGGCAGGCCAAGGGCCAAGAAGAACAGGGTACGGGGCGCCCTGACCTGGTATGTACGGGCGGACACAGGCCCAGGCACTCAACAACTGTTGAGTGCCTGCCAGGGCATGTCAGTGCTCCAGAGATGCCATACATACAGTACCTTGCACGTTGCAAGGGATCTGTTTGTTTTGCAATCTCAGTTAGGCCTGTCACAATTATTACATAATCGTCTAATCTCAATTACTTGAGATAATCGCAATTATGTTTGCATAATCGTCATAATCATTTCTATGTTGGATTTTCAAAAATAGTGGAAATAGCAGATCTACAAGCTCAAAACACGTCACAACGTCAATCTCGTAAAGATTCAATTTACCAATAATTAATCAGCTAATGTTCATGACACTATACTTAATTACTGTAATCGTTCCTCATATCTTCTTTCTTGACACACAAAAAGAAAAATCCGGAAAAAAGTGCACTAAACATTTTTAACACAAAAGGTTTATAATTAGTTTTAAATAGTTTTTTATTTTTCATAATTTAAAATAAAAGAGACGTCATATGTAGCACAACTTTTCATTAAAGAGAGCTTGACTGGACAGAACAAAATAAGTTGTTACTGTCACATAGTGACACATCAGTAAATTGTACATCAGTAAATGATGAGTTCAAGTTCAAATGGGTTCAAATCTGACAGTTCTTGCAAAAGGGAGTCTCCCCCCCAACACACACACACGCACAGTCGCACGCAAGCGAGCACGCACGCATGCACGCACGCACGCACGCGTGCACACACACACACACACACACACCAGCAATAAAGCGAGTTATTTTTCAAAGCTGCCTGCCTGACCGAGATTCGAAACCAATACTTCATAACAACCTGCAGTGAAAGTGTGAGACTGCTTACCTACCATTTCCATTTTTTACAACCTACAGGAGGCAATGGCCCTCAGTCTGCAGACAATTGCAGAGATTTATTTAAATTTTTCAAATGAGCAACTGAATTAATTGACCAAAACCAAAAACCTATTCTTAGGAATGAGCCCCCTAGTAATACTAGAATATAGCAGAGCAAGATTTATAGCCTGGAGAGACGTCTGGACTATTTGACATCCATACCATACTGTACAGTAGTGTAACACGTTACATAAGTGTCCCATATGCACTTAATGGAAAGCTTACACAAATAGATGCACGCATGCAGCTAATGTAATGATACATGTCACGTTTTTAGCTATAGCTTGTCTAATGATGCTTTCTGTTCTGCTTTAGCTCTACAGTCACGTCTAACTCAAAAGTCCCTGATCACATCTACTCTATGCTATCCTGAAATGCTGATAACTTGGTAAAAACCCTGATAGCATAGGATGCCATGTGGTGCTTCGGCTGATATAAATTACATGAATCTTATATGATGTTATTCTACACCCTTTGATGTCCCTGTCTTTTTCCTCTGTCTGCATAAAATAGTTGTCTATGTAAGCAAAATATCATGCCTCTATAGGTTTATATTTAGGTCTTAGTTTGTGTGTGATTGATTCTGCAGACACATCACCTCATGTGGCCTATAGCAAGGCTATCTTCCCTTTATTATGTTGACAGGCCCTTAATAGTAAAATATAGAATCAGCAAAAAAAAGGCTTGCACACTGACCAAAAAGACGTGGACAATGCAAAAATATTTATTTAACAAAGCGAAACAGGTGATGTGGTGAAAAAAGGTGAGTGGATATTTCATCACCATGAGTCCTGATGTCTGAACGTCTCTTTTGGTCAGTGTGCACGCCTTTTTTTTTTGTTGATTTGTGATTCTGGACTGTAATGCTGGCCCTTGCACCTGGTTTTATCTCTGTTAAGCCTTGAGTCTAGAGCGCAAACATTTCAGTTTTATTGCCGTAGTAAAATATAGCAATGAAAGTTTTGAATCAAAGTTATTGACTGACAACAGAACCTGCTGTGTGGGAGATACACAGTAGCCTACATGGCTAAATAATGACAAACAGCCCACAGATAACAGTAGCTGGAAGATTTTTCATTGTGATATCAAAACCTTGCTCAAATCCACATGGCTACATCTGATCTATTTGAATTTTATTTGCATAAAATAAAAATGTATGAAAATGATTTCAGACATTGGACGGTAGAGCCCCTTTACGTTTTGATTACAGATGAAATTTAAACAAAATGCAATTTTGGGAGTAGTTTCATTTGACACACTTCTGTACAAAGCAATACAAAGATAATCAGTTAAGGTTATTAAATACATTCATTCCAAGACATAACACCAGAAAAGGTTGTACAGTAAATAAAGACAACACAGATGGCTGTACAGAAATTATGCAATGGCTCAATAGGTTTTCGTCGGTTCTGTGCATAATGTGTTTTCTGTTCCATTGCACCAGCATTATTAAACAAAATGCACTGAAAACTATTTAAATCAATTGTATCAAATACATGCAATGTTTCAACAAGTATTAAAGTTAATTAAAGTGGACGGTTAAGTCACTCAACATTGGTAGTTCAGTTCCAGGCCACAGGGTGGAGCTTCGCGCACACAACAATCACAGCATTACTTCCTCAACACAGAAATTAGTCTAAAAGTTGAATCTTCATTGATTAATTTCTTCTTGTACGTTTACCAAAACGTCAGAGCTTGTGAGGATACATGGACTCAGGTAGACTGTATGCGGTTTGGGGATGACCCCACACTGGAATGTGGTAAGGATATGAATAGATAGCAGACCCAATGAGCGCTGAGTGGGCTGGACCCACCGGCACGTGTCGGTATACTGGATGAGAGAGTGGCAGTCTCATTCTGCTGTGTATAAACGCCGGTGGTGGTATGGGGGTTTGGTTCCGAGAGTCTCTCCCTGACCTGTCATAACCCGCCAGGTAGTAAGACACCGGCAGGCCAGCGTGGGAATGGGACAGAGGGTGCTGCTGCTGGGTACTTGTTAGAGGTTTTGCATGTGTCGTCCTGGCCTTCTCCCTTTTCTCTGTGTGATGAAACCAAGGAGACATATTATGCAGTTTCTTTGCACAGGCCAGCGAGTCATCGTGCTGCACCGACCTGCTCTGGTGGAGCTTGTAGCTCGGTGGAAAGGGAATGGGTCGTAGAGGTTGTACGGCTTTAGGCATGACTTTGGTGAAACTGGAGGTCGATGCCGGAATCCAGTCAGACTTAATGGGGAAGGAGGCGGATGTCGACGATGGCCACAGATGAGTGGGATTTTTGCTACTCAATTTAGAGGAAGGCCTCCATCCTGGGTCTTTGCTCTGGCCTTTGAAGGAGCCTTTGTTTCGTGATCCGGAGCAGACATAGGGAACATCCTTAGGTTCTCCCGTAAGATCTTTGGACTTTGGACTGCAGCTCAAACGCTTGTTCTCTTCGCTGCAGCCAGATACATCATTGATGATTCTGGAACTGTTTGCCGGTAATACCGCGTTTGATCCAGGCTTATCTTCAGTAAGCACCAGAGAGTCCTCTGATGAAACCGAATAGGGGGATGGACTGCGGGAAGAGGATGAGGAGGAAGAAAGAGGCAGCGGGGAACCTTCGGGGGAGTTACAGTTACGACTGGAATAAGCAAGGCCCGGAGACTGGGAAGAGTGAATGACAGAGGGCCTGTCTTTCTCATCACAGTGCGGGCTTGGCGGCAGGCCGAGGCTGGCCTGGGCAACACGCTTCTTCTTCTCAAGAGGAGAGATGACCTCCCCGGCGACAGCAGACGAGCTATAACCACTCCAGGGGCACTGGGTAGAAACCTGGTGGGAATACGCATGGACCGGAGCAGAGAGATTGTCAGCACCTCTATTCGGCTGAGAGACATCTGGAGGATGGGGTCTGTCAGGAGCGATAGTCCATGCAGAGGGAAGAGCATGTGTTCCTGTCTCACACTGGCTAGCAGCCTCAGTTTGCTCCAGAGCCTGTAACCAATATAGAGAATACATACACAGAACAAAACACAGGGGTCACTTTCAGAATATGAAATGAATAGCATATGAGCAATAGCCGGAGACGTGATATGCAAATTTGGCACTTATGGCTTTGTGAGAGTGTTACGCTACCTCAGAATCCGTGTCCCTATCTGACTGTGTCCTCTTTCTCTTCCCCTCAGGCTTGCTGATCTTGCCGTCCGAGTTCCTCTTATACTGTTTTTGTGGTTTGCTCGCAGGCAAGGGCCTGTCCTCTTCTCCCCTCAGGCTTCTCTCAAACGGCAGCACCAGCCTACGGATGCGACAAATACAATAAAACCCATTATCTTTTTATGATCAGGAATAACCGCCTGAGGATGTGGAAATGATTCGGTGCATGGGGCAGACATCTTCACCTCTCATAGTGTCTACGCGTGCACGTGGCAGCGCTGGTGCTCCCAGGGCTTCCTCCTAGCTCGTCGTACACGTTTTTCCAAAGACGACGAGACGTTACCTGTAAGGGAACGTCACGGTTAGCAAGTGCATTCATGCAAAACTACTACAAACCTAACTAATTTCCATTCAAAGAAAGCTGACAGTTGTTCAATAGCTCACCACACGAGACATGGTGGTCTTCTTGCATAACACGAAAACGCTTCTGGCCTTTTATACTCGTGGCATTTCAATAAAAAAAAGGCCTTGATTCTCTGAGCATCTCATGCATGCATGGAGAGTGGAAACAGCATCCAGTCATCGGAGATCAAAGACTGCGGCAAATGACTACAATGAGAGCTCGATTGGCAATAGCTTATCTAATGTAGCCTAGTGGAAACTGGTGGTTTGCTGCGTCTGGCCCATAGCTTGTTTTCCACTGACAACCCGCTAGACACTGAAATGACCTTTTGCAGCATACAGTTGGAATAGAATGCATTTATTGACATTGCACAATGTACAATGAAATTTAGTGGTACCCCCCAGTGGTACCTACGATATAAAAATACCTACGATATAAAAACCACAAGCAATGATTAATCTGTAAAACAATTGTGAATATAAATATTATGATTGATGAAATCTGTATCTTCCACTATCATGCATCAAGTTAATAAGTGTAGTATTTCACCTGATAAATACTACACTGATTAACTTGATGCATGATAGTGCAAGATACAGAATAGATTAGCCATGTTTTCATATTCATACTTGTATGATGAATCGCTTTGTTTACTACAAACAAGCCAACTATAATACTATTACTCACTGATTCGTAACCTCCAAGCTTCTCGACTGCTTTGTAGATTCTCCACAGATTAACTACAAGAAGAACAAAAACAAACACAAATGCATCAGAAACAAATTACTTGAATCATTCACAATGAAATGCATTGTTCCGTTTATTAGCCTGCTTTGGTTATTCGGACATAGCCGATCTACAAGCTCACAACGCACCATGATGTGATGTGTTGTGAGCTTGCAGATCGGCTATTTCCAAAACAAATATTTTCTTTTGAAAAATCTTTAAAAAAAAGAAGAATTATGTTGAAAACTGTCAAAACACAAGAGTTAAAGTGGTGCAAGTTTGGGTGATGAATTGATGAACAGCAAAGCTATGAATGCCGACTCACTCTGCTTGAAGCCCAGGTGTGGAATCCTTTCTATGGGTGTACCTCTGTCCTTCATGAAACTGTACAGGCTCGACACAAAGGCCTTCTCCTCCAGCTCCATCTCCATTGGGCTGGGCCTCGCTTCTGCCTCACATTCACCACTTGTGTCATCGTGACATTCAATCGTGGAAGAAGCCTATAGGTCAGAGACAATATACACGTACATATGTTCATAAAGGCTGCTAAGGGAGGAAGATGAAAGACTCAGCGAGACTGAAGATACTGTAGGCACTATTCAGGCTATTCATGGGAAGGTATTATCAGAGAACTGAGACAATGTGAGATTGTCTTCTCCAGCGGAAACAAATTGAAATAATACTTCACAGGTAGAAGTAAGGCTTTTACCACTACTTTCATTAGATAACCACTATGCATCCTGTCTGGAGCCAGAGCACAGGAGGTGTTTCAGTCTAGACTCTAGATGTAACAGTCTCTGATACCAAAAACGTCACACTGAAAAACAATTATAACCCAACATTAGATAATAGTATATTTATTTATCCACCCAGCCACTCACTCACTAATACATAGGCATACAAATACTCCTTAAAGCAGCACTGTGTAACTTTTCTCTTCTACCCCGGATTTGAAAAAGGTTTCCTGTGCGAGTGCTGACATTTTTACCATTGAGCTAATGGAGCCTGCCTGCTTGCTCAAGGGATACATTGAATCTTGACCATCAGGTAAAAATGTGTGTCAGATCCTGTGTCTCGTGAGACATGACCTTTGACACAATCTAAATGTCTCAATAGAAGAGCAGGGAGACAAATTACAACCACCCCAATTAATCATATATTATATTAACATTAACACTACCATGCAGATTGGACAAAATAAAAAATTAAAATAAAATTACATGGTGCTGCTTTAAAGGTATTCTACTCAGTGGATCCCACTGAAATGCCAAACCTTCAAAGGATATCCATATTTGGAATTCAAAAGATTTGCTTTTGTTTTACCAAATGTATTCCTCTGAAGTACATATAGTGTCTCTGTAGACAACATCCTATATGGAATTTCAAGTAAAACAAAAGACACCCTTTGTGGTTCGCAAGAAATGAGAAATGAAACAGTTTAGGTATGCAGAAATCAGTTTCAAAGTGATTAAGAAGAGAAGTGCCCTGCATGAAGCTACTGATGCAATAATATAATATCACACATGTCCTTTTGCATTTCCAACTACTACTGTATTAGTCAAAGGAAAATATCAGTCACTCCTCCATTGTAAATTACAAATCGCATAACTCATTCTATACCTAGAAATATCAGGGAAATGAAAGGGATAAGATGTTTTTATCCCACGATTTTGTAACCCTTTTTTCACCCGGTGCCAATTTTCTAAGTGATCCTGGGCGCTACACTCCCCCCACAGCCTAGGGAGCCCAGGGTCGAGCCCATGCCTCCTTCAATGCATGAGAGCCAACTGACCTTCTTATCACCTGACAGGGTGATAAGAAGGTCAGTTGGCTCTCCGGTCGTAGCGCGTGGAAGGAACACGTTATTCCAACCAGTTCCCTTCCCCTACATCAGGCGCCCCGGCTGTCATGGGGGAGGCGATATAGTGACCAGGATTACTGCATGTTTTTGTGAGGGTATTAACTACCCTAGGAGACACGGGGAGAACATGCAAACTCCACACAGAGTAGGCCCTTTCGCCAATAAGATGGTATTTCTAACATGTTCAGTGTGAATATGGACATAACCAGAATCTGGACATCCAGAATAGTAGAATATTTTTTATTACAGACATGCCTCATGTAGGCTATAACAGATCTGTTGTTAATTGCATACATTATTATTGACGGTGGTGGGAGATTCATTTAGAAAGATGCAGGATATCAAACAACAACACCACAGTGGACAAAATGTCAATATTTCTGTTTGAACTGACACATATAGAGATCACTTGTGTGTTTCTGTCACACCGATGTGTATGACACGTCTCCCAAACATAGTTTCATATTGAATCAAGTTCCTCTCTGTGGTTGTTTGGTTCCGAGAAGTGGGCCTCTAGAGACTTGAGTGAGTAATAGTGAAGGTGTTGGCCTCTAACCGAGCTGGTCCTGACTGACTCACAGTGCGATACAGCTGCTCCGTGTTCCCAGACATCAAACACCATCTCCTTCTTTGCACTCTTACCTTATAATGCTGCTGTCATCATACCCAGAATTCTCAAAGTTTTATCCCTTTCTGATTATCATACAGTATAAATGTGATAAAGGGCAACATGTGCGTAATATTTAACTGTCAGGCTCAGGCCACAGTGAGCGCCACTCTCTGGCCTGGTGTGTATTATGTGCTGATATGAACACATTTAAAACAAAATTTTTAAAAAAGCACATAGATAGCGAGAAAGAGCATCATTTTGTCCGTCCAATAAAACTAGACATTTTCAATTATGCCACACCTGCAGTGCTAAGCTAAAAATATATAATGTATGTGTGCTGTATATACGTATGTGCAGTATTTTTTATATAACACTCCTGAATTGTACATGCATTGATAATACTAAAAGGGTTCACATCATTCACGTTCCTTATATCCCAGACTGAACTAGAGTATGCCTGCTATCTCATATATTTTACTGGGAAGTGCTGAAATAAGCTTGCTTTCATATAATAATAATAATAACAACAACCATTTATAAAGCATTGAGCAAGCATGGACGCTTCTATTGGGTGATTGAGGTAAAAAGCTGTTAAGCCCCTTTGAGGTCCTCCACTGGTTCTTCAGCTTAGCTCATGCACCTCTAATAGTTCTATGCTGTACAGTACAGCATCATTATGACAATGGTTCAATATAGCATAGGTAGGTGTTATATAGGTTCCCCTATGATTACGAGCCAAAATAACAACTTTTTGTTTAGTTTTAGTTTGTGCAATATCTGGGCAACACAACACAACAGCCTTGGTGTGACAGTGGTTTCCCACAGGAAGTATCTGCAGTCTGTAGGCCCCGACATTGTATCACACTCTTGATGGAAGAATGGTGAATATCGCTGTGAGAAATGCAGTTAATTTCCACCACAAACTCACTTTTTTTCTCCTCACTTTTTGTGTGTGTGTGTGGGTTGTGTTGATGACAGCATTTTGTATAATATACAACTCTCACAATGACTGTTGGTGGCATGCTGGGTCGATGCAATCAGCAGGGCATTGGTCACCATGAGAAATTGTGGTTTTGATTTCCATCTCACTGCTCTGGAAATTCGATGAGCTTACTTTGAAATTTCTCATATTCTGATTACCAGAACTGCTGCCTGTGTGAAGAGATCCTGCAGTTTCTATATGTGTGGTCCAGGCAGTGAGAAATTGCATTATGTAGCCTACTGTGTGTGTGTGTGTGTGTGTGTGTGTGTGTGTGTGTGTGTGTGTGTGTGTGTGTGTGTGTGTGTGTGTGTGTGTGTGTGTGTGTGTGTGTGTGTGTGTGTGTGTGTGTGTGTGTGTGTGTGTGTGTGTGTGTGTGTGTGTGTGTGTGTGTGTGTGTGTGTGTGTGTGTGTGTGTGTGTGTGTGTGTGTGTGTGTGTGTGTGATTCATGTCTTTTGCAGTTCACAGAGATCACTTATTCCTTATTCCTCATTTTAAAATTAGGCACCATTGTGCCAGCTCTCCGAATTCACCACAATCTGACATTCAAGTGAAAAGGGGAAACACATGTGCGATTTCAAGTTCATCACACCCAAGATATTCAAGTTGGCAGTAACTGACAGATTTCTACTGTTATGGCTACTGTACTGTATGTTGGCCTAATTCCTGTCAGGAGACTGAATGACATTAATGTTAGTAAAGGTCTTTTACTATACCTGGCTTATATTCATTCTCTCATCCTCGCTGGTAGCTCCTCGCTGTGACATCTCACTCTGGTCCTCTTCTTGTTCTAACATGTGATCCAAAAACACAAGACGAGACAAGACAGGAATATGACACATTTATCATGAGTCTCGAAATAGGGAGGTTCATTATGGGTTGAAACTATGTTTTTTATTGAACCATGTTCAGTGGTGTAAAGTAACTAAGTACATTTACTCATTTAAGTACTGTACTTAAGTAAAATTTTTAGGTATTTTTACTTTACTGGAGTATTTCCATTTTTCAATACTTTTACTTCTACTCCACTACAATAAGTAGAAGCAAATATTGTACTTTTACTCCACTACACTTCTTTGAAAACCTTAGTTACTATATACATTTCAGCCATTTGAAAATAGAGTTTTTATACATTTTGAACTTGTGAAATGGGACATTCTGCAAGTACATTTTGATACCCACACTTTTTAACCTTTACTCAGTAAATTTTGAATGAACAGAAGTGAGTATCAAACAAACTTTTCTGATAATTAAAACATTTTGCCTAACATTCCAGTAACCTCTACACCCAGTCAAATTCGACAGAAAACCACAGTTTACAAAACCACTTCCTGCTTGTGAGCCAAACCACTCTTGTGCGGTAACCTGTATAATATGAATATGATAAACCGTATAGTAAAAATGTAATCTACAATCTACAGTATTTATTTTTGTTCTACAACCAGTAGCAGCATTACACCATATAACTCTTAAATTTAACAACAAAACGGTTGTCACCGGCCACACTCTGTGATATCATTTGTCTGCAGAACAAATATGCCTCTCTTTTAATATCACTTATTTCCTGTGCTGTGGCTTGAACCTTCAGTTCTGCTCTCAATACCTGTTAACTTCTCCATTTCTCAGGTTAAAGAAATGTCTGCGCAAACTTCTGTTACACTAATATCAGATTTAAATGAATATCGATAGAATTTCTAGTATTTCATCTAATATGTTTTTCTTATTTATTCTTATTTACATTGGTTTGGCTGTCATATCACTATTTACTCTCACCTCCTGTGTTTCATTCTTACTGTTATGATACCTCAATTACCCTCCCGGGATCAATAAAGGTCAATCTTATCTACTTTTACTTCTTAATCGGTTGTGTTAGCGTTACTGATGGAATTTCTGAATATGCCTTGAAGAGGTTAAAATGGATTAGTTATATTTGCACTTCATGATTAAATGTTTATTATGATGATGATGATGATGATTATTATTACATTAATATATTTATATAAATGATTGTCATAGCCAGAAATTATGCTGGCTATGACAATCAGCATAGTATTTGCTATTATCAATAAAACAAAGAAATCTATGCAAAATATATGATTATCATCCAAATAAAGATAATTCTCACCCATTTCAAGAGGATGTGTTGCTTACAAGTGCTGAGACGTCAGTGAGTTCTCTTCGAGTAGCTCATGCACCACCCTTTTCAACTTTTAACCACAAAATAGGAAGGTGTCTCCACAGGACAGTTTCATTGGTTGACATGCATGGTAGAAGAGCAAGTGGGTCTGGGAGATTGAGTTTTCTGTCCCCACATGAAGTCTCACATTTTTTTAATTTGGTCCTGTGGACTCCTCCTCCTATGGAGTGGATGCTTGTGTCTACTGGCTATGTCCCTTACAAAAAAAGGAACACATAAAAAGGTCAGTTTTCTGAAAGCCTGTGAGTAGTCAAACAAGCATAACAAGACTATCCGTGGTCACTGGGCTGATTATTGTTTTGTTAGTTTTCTTTTTACAGTAGCTTTGCTACATGTTCCGTTATTTCAGAAGCAGAATCTGAAAACATGTTTTTCCGCAAGTAATGTTTTCACATACAAGGAATTTAACATGCTTTGTTAATCTTAAGGTTCAACAATACAATAAAATGTCAGGTTTATTGTCACATCACAAGTTTACAGGTGTAAAAGAGAGACGTTTTTCCTGTGTAATCTCCCACATATCAAAAGATAATCATAAGAAAAATGTCAAATAAAAATATCAAATATACATAAGGTGTGTACTTAAAATATGAATCAATAAGGCAGAGCACTCACGCAATAGCTATCAAGTTTGCATTAAAGGTGTGGGAATGGAGTATATTCATAGTCATATATAGCTATTCACAGTCATACAAAGTGATAGTGCCAATGTGATGGCCTAACATGGTGACAGGGCTCAGCACCTGTTCAGGCCTAGTCTGGGAGGCTTCGGCTCAAAGCCTGAACAACAGGGGCGCGGCCACTGAGTTCTGATTCAAATCAACAGCCAATGAAGAAAAGGGGGCGGGATCCACATGCAGTGGGTGTTAGATGTAAATAGGAGCGACGGGAAGCAATTTCCCCTTGAGACATTGCGGCCGCCATTGTTGTGTACTGCTGTTTGCCTCTCGTCGGACTTTTTAGACGAGTTGCACAGCTCTCAGACCGGTAAGTGACGTGTCCGCTCAGATTCTGAGCGTAAGTTACATCCCGCCCACAAATACCAGGGCTCTGGCCCAGAAGTTCCTCGCCGCTCCCGTTTGTATGCGAGGCGAAAAACTTCTGGGAACTCAGATTAGTTCAGGCCTGTTTGCGTCTTTTCAGCAGTTTGTTCAGCAGGACTGCCGGCCTGGTTGTGGAAGCTGTCAGTGTTCCTAAGTCCTACTTTTATTTACTGTTACGGATTATTGTAACATGCAATGTTACATATAGAACTAGAAAAAGCACAGGTCTCCGCCAGGTCAGGTACATTATTGTGGCCTCCTGGTGGCGCTATAATATGCCAATGTGAAAAGGGTGCCATTTGTTCAAGCCAGGGCTTTTCACTGCAATCAAACTGCATTCATGATTTGAGGCATTGCTGGCGCTATAACAGTCCAATTTGAAAAGGGTGGAATTTCTTCCTCGGCCTTATAGAAATGTGCGTGTGAAATTTCACGGAAATTGCAGGCTGCATTCATGATTTGAGGCATTTTGTTCAAAACGGACCAATCCTGCAAACTTTGGAAGCCAATCAGGATGGAATATGGGAAATCGGATAAATCTGTGTTGATCACAGGACTATAGAGATACTGTGTACCGATTTGTGTGATGTTTGGACAAAATCTGTAGGAGTAGTATCAATAAATGTGTTTTGCATATATCGGCCTCCTGGTGGCGCTATAACCGGCCAATCTGAAACATTTGGGCCAGAGGTTCTGAATTGGCATCCAGGGAGTGTGCGTGCACAGTTTCGCAGCGGCCGGGCCAACGGTGCCAGAGATTAGCTGCTAACGGACGGACAGGACGGACACACGGACGGACGGACACACGGACGGACGTACAGACGGACAGGGGGTAAAACATACTCTCTCGCCATGCCTTTCGGCCTGGTGGAGACAATAAGTAACTATACCCAACCCTGCAACCGCTGATCAACAAATCACTTTAATGTTTTTTGAAGGTATGCTGTTTTGTTGATCAGGGTTGCCAACAGCACTATGCCACATTTTAGAATATAGTCCAGGGTAAACTGTTGCTCCCTTCTTTGTCCTTTGTTCAGGGTTGACTGCATGTCTCAAAAACATAAAGGAAAACTGGCAGAAAAAGACTCGCACTCCACAAAAACTTTAAGGATGATCCTTAGACAGAGACTAAGAAAAAACTTTTCTTTTATCATGCTCATAAAGTGCTCTGTGCTCAAAGTGAAAGGTGCAAAATATGTATATTTAATATATTTTAGAATGTAAAATACTAGGCCAGCGCCCGTTGGGAAGGCAGTACCCATTGTAGTACCCTGATGTCATCAATATGATGTCAGTACTCATGGCCTGGATTCCATATTTGGGCATGACGCACATGAACTCCACATAAACTCCACATATATGGGCATAATAGGCACACGGGCTGACAGATACAGAAATCTCTACGGGCATAAAAAGGTACACTGACGAACAGATTCTGACAACGGGTACAACGGGTATTGCATAATATTGTTCCCGACTTGCATCGTTCCCGTGGCCCCCGTGGCCCCCGAGTATGATATAAAGAACTAGGCCAGTGCCCTTCGGGTATCTGCCTAGTTCTTCACATCCTCGGTCCTAGAGAAAGTGCTATTCTTAATTACTACTCCCAGTCTGTGGACACTCAATCACTCATAAATGCTATTAGCCTACTTACTGTTAGGGAGTTTCTATAGGCCTACTCAGACCCATAGAGAGAGGGAGTTCCGTCATGCTTTGCTCTCTCCGCAAAGCGGGCCGCTATGGGCTCAAGTTCCAAACATTGGAACTTCCTCATTGAGATAGACAGAGCATTTCCGCATTCCATTAGTCTTACAATGGGAGTCTATGCTAGCGTCGTCACTCTCCTACTACTGTAGATCACGCCGGGCCTGCTATGCGGTGATTTGCCAGATTCATATTGTGCATTGTGTGTATGTATTTGTGTAAACACATACACACATGTTTGTTGGTCAATAGACTAGAGACTGCAGTAGTAACTAGAATTGCGTCATCACTATCTGCTTGAAATGCTATATCAAGATTCATGCAACATGATGACAAATATGATATCTAGGGTCACAATGACCAGCCACCGGACACTGTGCGTCTAAAGGGCTATGATTCAAATAGAGATGAGAGGACAGACTGGACATATTAGGACTGCAACAACATGAATTCTGATGATGGAGGCAGGAGGCTCATATTGAAACACCTTGTGAGTGGTAGGTAAGAATAGATTGATTCTGTCTGCCTGATAGGGAATGATAAGAGGGTATATAAGCACCCAGGAACGACATGGGAGCTGCCCGCTTCCGCCGCTTGCTTGTGCGTGTGCTAGATAAGACCTAGAATGTTGTAAAGCGTACTTCATGCTGAATAAATAGTGAACATGTGGACTGGTCTGTCATCCTTGCTTGGGGTACCTTGCTCCTCAAGAGACTCCACCACATTACTAATGTATAACTTACTATATCCTAGTAAATGGTAAATGGTGCATTTATATAGCGCTTTTATCCAAAGCGCTTCACATGGATTGTGCATTACATTCACCCATTCACACACACATTCATACACCGATGGCGGAGGAACCATGCAAGGCACCAACCTGCTCATCGGGAGCAATTAGGGGTTCAGCGTCTTGCTCAAGGACACTTCGAGTAACTCTTCTGGGGGAGCCCGGGATCGAACTGGAAACCTCACAGCTTCCATCCGTCCTCGCTACCGGCCACTCTACCCCTGAGCCATTGCCGCCTTAGATCTGTATTATGACTTTGAATCTTTAGTGCTATCTACATGTATGCAGTACAGTATATTGGTGCGGATTGCAGAGTCTGCCACACCAACATTTCACTGCTCATACAAGTATGAGTTTTGCCTGAAGCGCCAAGGCTCCAAAAACAGTCCAGAGATGCAATTTGTTGTTTTTTATTTTGCCCAACTCCTCCACCGAACTCCAGTGCAAAAATATAGAAAATAATACTGGCCAAAAATAGAGAAATGAGACAATAGAATAAACACTTAAGGCAAACACCAATGAACAAAACTCAAACAGTTAAAATAACTCTCTTCAGGCCTAACCTTGATCACACAAGGCCCTGTAGCTCTCCCTCAGGGATGTTACCTGTGTTCCTGACAACATTGACCTGTCTGAGACTTTAAATAGGGAGTGGATCCTACCACAGGACACAGAACCAGTTAGCAACAATTCTTCCATAATGCTTCTGTAACTTCCCCATTGCATAAAAGTTACCTAAACATTCCTAAAACATTCCAAGTACAACTTGAGGTGAAAACTCAATGACAATTTAAATAAACACATTACTCCAAGCATAGGCAACACCCCTCTACTTCACAGCACTTGGCCCCTTCCTAATCAAGGGAATAGAGACAACTAGCAAACAATCAGTGAATATTTACAGTTTCAAAACACAAGTTTAAAACTATTGCAGTCCTTACATGTTATAGAAAGCAGTCAGATCATATGTATATGTGTATATAGGGCACGGGCTGCCCCGTGACAATGAGTGTGTGACAAATAAAGTCTTTCAATCTTTGAATCTTAGTATTGTGGGCTAGAATTTGCCTCTGTATCAGTATTGTGCCATCCCTCTTCTCTAATCTCACTTTCACATCTCTCTTGCAGATTTTGACTGGATGTCTAAAAAACATTTCAGCTACAGTAGACCTACATTAACATAAAGTCCTACATTAAAATGGCAACAAATGTAACACTATTAACTAATGCAACACTGTTGAACTTTGTTGTTTACAATGTTAAATCTAATTTGTGCTGTCGCTCAACACTTGATCCAAGTTTGCTTGACTTGTTTATGATCTCAGTGAAATGGGGATGCCCTATTTTTCCACCTGTTGCGGATAGAGTGTGACATTTCAATTTGATCAACATTTAAATGTCAAAATATTATTCATATTCATTGTCCTGATGTCGGAGGGATTTTTTTTGTTGCTTGAGAGACCCAGGGCAAGTTTTTTGTGTGTGTGATTCAGAGTGCCAATTTTACAGAACACAATCAACAAGGCTCTTTCTGTAATTATTAGGGGTGTAATGATACATTTTAACAGCGATACAATACGCATCACGATACATGGTTGATGATACGATACATGGACGATATTGGTTCATTCATGGCGATACGATACGATTCAATGATTTAAAATCGATACAGTAACTACTTAGCAAAGAAATTAAATCTGTGTGAAACGTGTGGATAGTGCAGGTTTTTTAAGGGAAACATTTATTATTATGGATATAAATACTGTAAGTAAACACAGTGATTATTTGCATTGCAAAACGATTTGGAATCGATTATTTGTATTGCAAAACGATTCGATACAAAGTCAAACGATACGATATGTTGCTTTTTACATTTCGATATACTTCCGATTGTTGATTAAAATTGATGCATCGATGCAGTTATGTTACATCCCCAGTAATTATACTTTCTTTATATTTACTCCTAGATCCTATATTATTGAATTGACACAATTTACACCTTGGCAACACAGTTTGGCAATTGCATGACATCCTGATAGGCTGCCTATACTGCAAGTATTCAATGAAAAGTACAAACAATACAAATAAAAGACAACTGCTAACATTCACGTCACAGCTTCACTCTGACAGATACAATGCGATTTCCATTGAATTACGTCTACCTTTAATGATGTTTTTATGTCAAATGACAAGCTATTGGAAATTTCACTTGCACTACTTTCATTTCACGATACAATCACTTGAACTCATTAAAACCGGGAAAGCTTACTGTGTCATTTTAGATCTTACCCACTTTAACCAATATTTTATACTTTGGCTATTCAAAAATAGCAGATCTACAAGCTCATAGCACGTCACTTCGTGCCGCACTATGAGCTTGTAGATCTGCTATTTTTGAAATGTGTGCAAATCTTTGAATATATATATATATATCTATATATAGATATATATATATATTAAAATTAACATTTTAACTAAAATCTTTGATTCTGGGGATCCCTGGAACAAAATATTTTTAGATGGGGATCGGTGGCCAAATACATATAATTTTGGGGGTCCTTGACATGAACAAGTTTGAGCACCACTGATATAGCAACATAAGTTTTTCAGAAAACTGTTAGGATTTAGAAGACATTTGTAGAATCGGTCTCAGGTCATACAGGGTTAATGACAGTTTTATGTCAAATTACAACAAGCTATTGGAAATTTCACTTGCACTACTTTCATTTCACGATACAATCACTCTAAGAAGTGTTTCCTACACTGTGGTGTGGGTAAGAGAGCTCTTTTGAGACGTCTGTCTCTCACATACTGTAACAGCATGTGGTCAGAACGTCCTGAGTGGCTGAGAAAAAAAAGAAAACCGTCTGAGAAAATCCCCTGCTATTCATTTGAGCCTTTCACTGATACAGACATAGAGCTTATGTGATGAGGACAGCACAACGTATAAGTTTGAGAAGAAGTGAGACAACGGCTGTGATTCCAATCAGTAATGTCTTCAGGTTTGAGTCAGTGGTGTCCTAGGAAAATAATCATAACAGTTCCTTTCATACAGTTCTCACACACACGACATGCTGTTATTAAAAAACAGCATAAACATGCTGCTTTTAAAGTTTGGCAGTATGGCAATATAATTATATTATGTATACTTTGCCTCCTAATATTGAAGAAAAATGCAGGATTTTGAAACCTAAGCAGTCAAACAAATTCAACATCTGTGTACTTGTATTCTAGTTATGCAGTGAATTATCCAGAGGTAGAACATAAAAAATAGAAGCTTTACAGATTTTGTTCTAGAAGTCAGAACAATGGGGCAACCTGATAGCGGAGTGGTACCACATGGGCTGTATGATGCCTGACAGTTAGAATCTGGTTTGATTACCGGCCAGCTGGTGATTGTCACTACCATACTCTTTCTCTGTTTCCTGTCTCTCCACTGTGACTATCAAATAAAGGCAAAAAAAGCCCCCTCAAATATCTAAAACACTAAAATAAATTTGTGGTGAAAACAAGCTAAACGGAAGTTAACTTCTAATAAGTTCCTTGATCACTGTTATCTGTAATCTAGCTATGGCTCATCGTGTTACATTTAAAGTTTCCAGAGCCCAGATTCAGCTTGCTTTTCCCTTGCTGTCAAATGTCATGTATTGCTTTCTATGAAGTATATGTATAAAAAGTAAGTATAATTATACAAGTATAATTGGGACAATAACCTCTTTGGGCACTCAGCACTTTATTTGAAATACTGTAGGGTTAGAGGTTGTCTTGATGGATGTGGGAAAAGTAAAAACAGTTCTTGTGTGAAAGTGAAACCTGTGAAATAGAGGTGAAATCCCCAGTCGTTGCCTTTATGGTCCAATTCCAGTAAACGAATCTTAGAGCAAATATTGATCAAGTTATGTACAAGTGTAAGTTACAGTTAATTTGTTGAAAGTCCCTCAAATCACCCAGTTTCGTACAAGCTCTTGCAAATTCACACACTTAACACGCAACAAATGCTATGCATAAGGCCTTGAGAAAGATGTCACAAAACAACTTTTATTTTTATTATGAAGAATGTCTCTCTGCATTACAATATACTCTGAAAAACAAAAACGGAATAATATAAGTACATGCCCTTTTTTTATTCACAATTCATTTTCCTTTCATCAAGGGAGCACAACGCTTCAGATGACAATGATTTGGATATATGTTTGGAATAAAACACTCAACTTGCATAATTGTTTTAAAATTATTTATCGAATATTATAGACAGATTAATGGTGAGAAAATGTCTTTCGGAGGATATTGCCCCATTCAATTAGACCTACTCCTTTTTGGTAATTTGTCATATTCGATTAGTGCTCTTTGTATCCTCTTCATTTGGGCCAATGGCAAACATGGCACGTCAAGAACGAGGAAATAAGTTATGAGCAGAATTATGCTGAAAGTATTACTCTTTTTCAACTAGTCCCTGAAAAGTTGAAATATTTTCACACTGAAGAGAGAAAGGAGGTGATATGGGTGCATGGAAACAACCGTTGTACAATGAAAAGCTCATTTCACTCATGAAGCACTGAAGTCTGCCACCCACAGCACAGCAAATGCAACTGCTTTGAAATATTTGATTCCAATACTAAACTGTTGCCGTTTGAAATTCACACAGGATTTTAGTTCAACCAAAATAAATTTCACAAAATAATTTCCACAAAAATAGTAAAAAAAAAAAGAGGAAAAAAATCAGTCTTGTAAATAAAGGCAAAGATTAAACAGTAGCCGGTACCATCGTGTAGGATTTTTCTTTTCCTGAAATGTACAGGAACAACAACTACAAATAAGAATAAAGATATACCTGAAAATCAAACTGAATTCACTCATTTAAGGAATGTGAAGTGCCATCAATGCTCACAATGGAATTTATGATTATACCATTAATAACAAAAAGGCTTGACATTTTACCGCATCACATTTATAGATAAAGGTATTTTTTAGGGATAGGTGTGTGTGGAGGGGGAGGGGTGTAGGCCAGCCTATTGGTCTTTCACAAATCCCTAAACTATCCAATTATAAGGTTTACAACATCAACAACAATGCTAATTGCTTTCCTTTAACAGGAATAGAGTTTAGGTATTTTTTTTTATATCATCTATGTGGCCCCATGATTACCAATCATTCACTCATTGGTCCATGATATGGAGAGGCTTCGACCGGCTCACTAGGGTGACACGGTCTGGTTTGGCTGTGTGTTGGTCCTGCTGCTATAAAGGTCCTCTAGGCTAGGCTAGGGCTGCCAGTGCTCTGGTCTAGTGAGTGCACTGAACCGGACTGAGCTTTTTTTAGACAAGCTCTACATAATTGGCCGGGAACATTCCAAAACCGCCGCCCGGGCCGTAGCCTCGCCACCAACCCTCGTCGATCATCTCGATGCCACTTATGATGTCGTCGGGATCGAATGAGATCTCAGTGTCATCAGCTGAAAAGACACAAAATAGGAAAGGGATGAATTTCTCTGCAATATCACCCCCCCCTTCCTCTTTCATATTTGATTATTGGTTGTTTATTATTACGGTATATATATAGACATTGTCATCATCATCAGTAATAAACTATTTTAAGTTTAATACATTAATATAAAAAAAAAACATGTACAAAAAAAACAATGTCACAGTATTTTTTTTAAACTAATAGAATACACATATCACTTGGTTGAGGTGCTGGGTTGGAAAATTCTGTGAAGAAAAAGAATACACCTGCACACTCATCTGCTCCAATGTAATTTAATGACTCATTAAATTACATTGGAGCAGATGAGTGTGCAGGTGTATTCCTTTTCTTCAAGGCATTTATTAAAACCATGAGTTTTCATTGTGAGAACGCTAAATAGAGACTTAAAGTATACCATGTTAGTTTCACTGATCCATGCCGTAACATAATCCGATTAATTGATCATAACATGCTCTGAAATTGCACACAGCCCACCCATCTGACCTCTTAACACGGCCACCGATAGGCTGCCGTGTTAAGCGGTCAGATGGGTGAATTTTCGAGCAGGCCCTGATTCAGAAAGGGTTGAGAACCACTGATCTAGATCAACTGATCAACTTCCTACGTTTACAGCATCCCATGCTTCAAAGCTATCCATACTGCCAAGAGTACCAATCCGAACGTTAGTAAATGAGATTCCACAATCACTGTGCTTGTAGATCGGCTATTTCCGATATACGTTGTCCCACTACTAGTATATAGGGCTTAAAGTGGAATTTTGGACCACGGTTTTCTTACCTTTTCTATGATGTTATGATATCTTGGATGAATGGTACAGTAGAAAAATTTCATAACTCCATCCCGGGTCCACCACAGCTAAAAACGTACGCCAGCCGTACTCCAAACGTACGGCCTTGCGTTAGATTGCGTATTTTAATCCTGTCCTGACGTTCATAGTGACAGAACACTATGCAACCGGGAAAAAGTCTCGCTAGACGAGATTTAGCGAGACTTTTTTGCATAGTGTTCTGTCACTATGAACGTGAGATCTCACCCCAAAAAAAGGGGGGAAAAGCTATTAAAATACACGATCTAACGCAAGTCCTATTGGCACACGTTTTAAACTGGAGCGGGATGGAGTTATGAAATTTTACATCCTAAGATATCATAACATCATAGAAAAAAGGTAAGAAAACCGTGGTCCAAAATTCCCCTTTAAATGGTTAGCATCATCTGTCCATTTGCAGAGTCAGTGTCAAACATTGGTTTTCAGCACAAGCGGTGATTGGAACAGAAGACATACCAGCCTGGTAGTCATACAGGGCTCTGGCACAGATGCCTCTATCTGCAGGCACGTCATCGGTGTTATTCTCCTCCTCCATCTGGGAAAGGAAGAGGCGAGGAAGGTTACCACTCATAAATAACAGGCATTGAAAGAAAACAGCCTTTGCATTAACTGTGCTGCAAACCCATCATTAAATGATGTCAAACTGTGTGCCACGTACTGAGGTAATCACCTGAGGTGGCTCTTCATAGATGGGTGCCTCCGGGACCGGAGATTTGGTAGGTGGTGGCGGCTCCTCTCGAACAACTGTAACAAATAACAGACATTGTTGGTTCAATTATTTAAAACTAAGCATTGGTCTTATTCTACCAGCAGGTGGCAGCAGCTGATCCTGAAAGCAGAAGACCTCCGGTTGAGAGGGAAAGGCGGGTATGTATGGTCATGGTGAAAATAAAGATGGATCCATCATCCACTGATGGGAGATCTGATGTGTATGTATAGTGTGTGTACAGACAGAGACTATTGTGTGTGTGTGTGTGTGTGTGTGTGTGTGAGAGAGTTTAGGGGTGCAATAGTTAAACAAACCAATTGATTTAATCGATGATTTAAAAAAGAATGTCAGTTTGCCTATTTTTCTTTCCCTTTTTTTTCTTTGGTGAAAACAGCAGATCTACAAGCTTACAAACTATCGTGACGTGAGCTTGTTGATTGTCTATTTTCACTATCTAGTTTGAAATTGTTGCACGATAGTGACTTGTTGATTTAGTCAATTATAAAGAAATCTATTCAATATATGAAAAATAAAACGTTAAAAGCTGCTTCTCGATTAATTGTTAAATAAACTACAGTTGCAGTCTCAGAGTGTGTGTGTGTGTGTGTGTGTGTGTGTGTGTGTGTGTGTGTGTGTTGGTTTGAGTGAAATGGGTCCCACCTTGTGGCGGCTCTTGGGGAATGGGAATGGGAATGGGTTCCTGAACTTCCTGTTCATCATCAAACAGCTCATCATCATCCACATCAGGCTCTTATCACCGCAAACACAAACACAGACGCACAACGTGCACACGACCAAACACACACAACCAACAGCATGCATGAAGTTCAACCAAATACACAAACATATGGGACATTCCTGGGATTTTTTTTCTTTTCTCTCGTCTGTGCAGGAAAGCCTTCTCTGGAAGCCAGGCACAAATAGTTTTTTGCAGGATGGACAGAACGCGGACAGGACGGATGATGCTTGAAGCTTAACCATTTAAACCCCCCATATGGTTGAGCGGAGTCCCTCAGGGCTCTAGACTAGTGTATTTTCTGTTTTCTGTTATTGTGGCTGATGCCATTTTCTGCGAAAGCTTTCCGGCCAATTTCGGATGCTGGGGTTTAAGTGGTTAAAAATTAATGAATGAGGATGACGTTACAAAAAAAAACTACAGAGAAATGAAGCACAGATCTGTGTGTGTGTGTTTATTCTTTATGCACAACGTGTATGTATTTATTTATGCACTTGCATGCATAAATAATATGCATGCGTGTATTCTTGGCGTACATATATTTATGTACACATATCTAAGCGTATGTGTGTATTATTTGTGCATGATATGTATTTACATGCACTGTGAGTGAGAGTGTGTGTGTGAGGCCCCGTATAGACGGAAACAGTCTCTAGAGAAAAAGGCAAAATAAAAATATCAGATAAGCCTTCCGTTTAGACGGCAACAGCATTTTTAGGAGTTCAAAAGGCGAAAAGGTGAAACCCCCTTCCAGAGTGGAAATCTTTGAAAACGCTCCGCCTCGTGTCTCCATGTAAACAGGGGGAAACCGAAAAAAAAACGGCTCACGCCGCGTAATGCCATTACATTGGTGTAAACAAAGAGCTGTGATAGGTAGTAGAACGGGAGTGGTTCTATACATGTGTGACTGGTCTATATGGCAGTGCGTCTCACTGCCACCTAGCCACCTGGCAGGCACACTACAGATTTTACAATCTCAGTTGCGTGTCCGTGTGAACGCAGAATAAAAAGTGAGAACGCAACAGCACTTTGTCGTTTTCTGTTCTGGTCGTTACCGTGTAAACGTGGCCTGAGTGTGTGTGTGTGTGTGTGTGTGTGTGTGTGTGTGTGTGTGTGTGTGTGTGTGTGTGTGTGTGTGTGAGCTCACACCTGTGGCAGGAACAGGAGAGATGGAGACTACTGGCACAGGAGAGGGTTGGCGCAGGGGTGATTCGGCTCGCTCAGACTCACAAGCTTGCTTAGAAGAGAGAAAAGGGCTTTGCAGGCGCCCTGAGAGAGAGACACGCATCATGGAACAAAGAGAAACAAAAAAAAAAAAAACAGAAGGTTTGCAGACAAGTTGTCCAGAGAAGCAGAAACTAGGGCTGTCACGATTATGACATTTTACTTGACGGTTAATTGTCGCTCCAATGATGGCGATTAACGATTTAATTGTGTTTTATTTGGCATTGAACATATGAATAAGCCTTTTAGGCTTTGAAGGCAGAAATTGCACAGGGCAGAAATGACAAATAACTTAAATATACAAAGAAATTAATGACATATTTAACTCATTCAGTGCCACTGGACGTCTAAGACGTCCGTTGATATAAGCCCTGAGTGCCACTGGACGTCAATTAAAACACACACACACACACACACACACACACACACACACACACACACACACACACACACACACACACACACACACACACACACACACACACACACACACACACACACACACACACACACACACACACACACACACACACACACACACACACACACACACACACACACACACACACACACACACTTTAATGTTCAGAACCCAAGATATGATGATTTTAAGATTTGCTGCACCATTCACTCTTTGTTTAACTTCTTACTGAAAAAGGCTGTATCTCGGCTCCTAAGCACTTTTTTTTTTACAATGAATTTTGGCTGTGGCACTCAGAGCCAAAATTCCATAAATAAGCTGGGCACTGAATGAGTTAATCGTTTTACACTTTTTTTTCAAATAAAAAAATTGCATTATATGCAAAACATACTTGCGATTATCTCAAGTAATTGCGATTAGGCAATCATGTAATAATTGTGACAGGCCTAGCAGAAACATACAATGGCTTGAGGTTTGGATGAGTTAAGAGTCAACTATGACTACGGCTAGACAGTCTGATGGAAAAGTTGAAGCTCTGCAGAAAGGGCAGCGTTATAAGAGACAACCATCTCCTCTAGCGTGTTCTGACACGGCTGGGACGACGGCTGGGACGACCGCTTGACAGGCCACACCCTCTCTCCCCATACCTGAGCGCTGGGGGTTTAGACCCAAACACTGTGTCGGGGACCCATGTTTGGGTCGCGTACCCATTTTTAAGTAAATATCCCTTTGTTTACTACAAACTGAATTGTATTTCAAAATATTTCTAAAAAGAAAATAATCGAACATTTTCAGAAAGAAGAAAGACATTTCAAAACATTTTCAAGAGAATTTCATAAATAAAATAAAAAAATCTAAGAAATTCCATACATTTGATTTCCTTTTTTTTTAAAAGCAGTGAAAATAGCCGATCTACAAGATGCGACGCATTGTGAGATCGGCCATGTTGCCGATGTGTAGATCGTCTATTTTCCCTAAGTTTGGGTCCTGGTGAGACATCAAATGTCTCTTTTGGGTCTCCAGCTAAAACAGTTTGGGAACCACTGGTTTACACAGCCTTGTGGTAATGCTAGAAAAGCTGTGTTTTGCCATCTTAGCATTAGCCCAGCTATACAGACAGGGCAGTGTGTGTGCACTGGGGTCCTACCTGGCTGGGGGCTTACGGGGGCGGGGGCAGCAGCAACAGCAGCAGCAGGAGCAGAAGCAGGGGCCTCTGAGTCACTAGGAGTCATGCCCCGCTCCCTCTGTTTGAACATCTCTCTGGGGTTCATGGAACGCTGAGAGATGAGAGAGGCCGCCTCCTGAAACCAAACAGGGATGTGAGAGTTAATAATAAGCACACTAGACAGCGGTGGGCTATGAGTGGTGTGTGATGCTCTTTACTGGAGTCACGAGCACTTTCCCCCAGAGATGAACAAAATGTTCATAAAATGCTCTAACCATGCATTCTCTGTAATGGCTGTAGACCAGAGGAAAAGAGCATGGAGTAACTGAATAGACAGATAAAGAGTTGTTGTTTTGCAGTGGTACTCAGATATTTTACTTAAGTAAAAGCAGCAATACCGCAATATAAAAATACTCCGTTACAAGTAAAAGGCCTGTGTTCAAAATGTTACTTGGGTAAAAGTACAAAAGTATTGGCATCAAAATATACTTAAAGTACCAAAAGTAAAAGTACTAATGTTTGAAAATAAAAGATCTACAAGCTCACAACGCGTCGCGATGCGACACGTTGTGAGCTTGTAGATCGGCTATTTTCAAATAGCCCATGTATAAAATAGGGCTAAAGTGGTTAATGTATGTCTTATAATATAGTAATGTATATCTGCAAAGTAACTAGTAACTAAAGTTTTCAAATTGTAGTGGAGTAGAAGTAAAAGTATTGCAAATTGGAAATAACAAGTAACAATTTGTTTTACTTCCGTGTGTGTGTGTGTGTGTGTGTGTGTGTGTGTCCGTGTGTCCGTCTGTTGAAAAATTAGATATGATGAGTGATGTTGTTCTCGAGTTTAAATAAGCAAGTGAAACTTCAGTGAGAGAGAGTTTAAATTAGGCACAGTTCTGTTGACTGTGTCAGAATTAAAGGCCCAATCAGAGATACAGACGTAAACAGAGATATGATTTTTATACAGAATAACTCTCTATGGGAATGACTCGGCTCTTGATAAAGTTATAAATTGTATTTGCTATCTGTAAGACTTGTATGTGAAGGTAGCACTAATTGATACGATTAAAGACATCCTGCATTGGGCCTTTAACATAAACCAGAGGAGACCCGTTTCCAGGCAGGGGGACTCACGTTGGCCTTCTCCACAGATTCACCTCGCTTGACTCCTCTCTTCTGGGCTGCCTGGTACTCCTTCTCCTGCACCTCCTGATGATGTTAATGGTTTAATGATCACACTGACGTCACACTGCTGACATTAGCTCCCTTCTAGACCACGTTGGCATGCTACTGAAACATCCATCTATCAGCATCACTGTTCAAAGTGAGCGTCAAAGTAAATTGAACCATATGATTAACCTCTTTAAGTAATTCATGACCCCTGATCACCTTTCGACACATTACACCTCTTACATTACTGTTATTACAAAGTAACATTGTTATTTACATATTCCTCATCTTCGCCGTCTCGAAAACCCTCTAAAATGACAGAAATTATCTTTTCTATCATGGCTAAATGTTAGTTTGCCATCTTGGCACTCTGAGTCTGGATTTCCATTTGTAAATGACAAAATAAGTCTACGCTCTGATTCCACAGTAGAGTCTGTGGAATCAATGGATTCAGGAATGCACCCTAGATCTTTTCATATGGGCATCAGCCCAGTGTGTAGTTAGTCTAGCTGAGTAGAGCTGAAGCTAGTCTGAACAAACGTCGACTCACAGTCACACACACAAGATAGCGGGGCAATACTGCAAGTCACAACGAGACAACTCACCCATTGTTGCTTCTCCTGGTCTCTGTTTTCAGCTTCCTGTTGCTTCTGGTACTTCCTGTCAAACAAATGGCCATTTAGGAGGCTGAACGCTTTGCTGAATGGGAACTGCTACTGCTAAGTGATACTGCACTTTGCAGGTCAAGCAATGGGACACCTACTTCTGTTGGTCAATTTGAGAGGCGATGTCCTTTTCCCTTTTGTCTCTCTGCACCGACTCCTTGGCATCGTTATCCTTCCGCTCCTTCTCAAGATATTGGCGGTCCACATCCGTCTTACTACGCTCTTCCTGTCGCCTCTTCTCCTCGTCTTTCTAAAAAAAAGGCAAGAACAGTGCGACTGGTTGATTCGTTTTTTTTTGTTGTACTGTTAAAAAGTAAAGAAACCGCACACAATCTCACATGATACCGTATTTTATTAGGAGCAAACAGTGGTGTAAAGTAACTGAGTACATTTACTCAAGTACTGTACTAATTTTGAGGTATTTTTACTTTACTGGAGTATTTCCAATTGTCAGTACTTTTACTTCTACTCCACTACATCTCAGAGGCAAATATTGTACTTTTATTCCACTACAATTATTTGAAAACTTTAGTTACTAGTTACTTTGTACATTTAGATTATTATTATAGAACACACAGTAACCACTTCAGCCCTATACACATTTCGTCGGCCATTTGAAAATAGCCGATCTACAAGCTCACAATGAGTCACAGTGAGCTTGTAGATCTGCTATTTTCAAAAGATCTTTATACATTTGAAAACTTGAAATGGGACATTCTGCATAATGAGTACTTTTACTTTTGGTACTTTAAGTACATTTTGATACCAATACTTTTGTAATTTTACTCAAGTAAATTATATTGCAGTATTGATACTTTTACTTAAGTAAAACATTTGAATACTTTTTCCACCACTGGAAGCTAAATGTAATGAGGCTTTGGGCTATAGGGGTCTTTGTCAGGTCTGACCCATTTGCATACTTTTACCCCTTGAAGTTGTTTCAGCCCAGCACCATTTTAGATGTGTGTGACTGACTACTAGACTTCTATTTCGGAAAACGCTAATTTAGATTATATTACAAGACAAGATTTTGAAGGGAAACCCCCAAAAAACAAACAAAACAAAATATCCAGGATCCAAGGCAAGTTTCTGACATTTTCTGTGTATTTATTTGGTTGCGCTTGGCAAAAACGACATAAGTCACGGGACAATGTTGCAATGATTTGTTTATTTTGTGCTTTTTATGATTGGCTGTTTACCACTGTGGTAAGGTTGTTAGCATAAGAACGTCAGTCCCTGTGATTTGCTTAGAGAATGTGTGTGGGTGGGGGTTCTAAGATTTATAATACTATATGTAATAATGGTTCAAAAATGCAAGCCCTTGTGCAACATTTGCAGGGAACTCATTATTTTCCAATCACAAATTTCAGGAGGAAGAGGATTGAGATATCATTCATGTACCCTTTCCTCACTGTGCTTAATCTGAAACTGAAGTTTTCATAAACTGAAAATGTCAAGTACATTGACGTACCTCTGTCTGTGCCCAGAAGTTGTCTTTGTTGGTCCTTTTGATTTCTGACATGGCATTGGTCTTCTGGTACACTGACCCCTGTTAAGAAAAGAAAGGTGATTGCAACTGGCTAGTCTTACAACAGCCAGACTATCTCTTCAAACGCTACAGAGTCTGTGTAACACTGCCAGGTAAAACTTGAGAATAGGAAGTCGTCATCTGCACTTCAGACCACAAGGATATTTGACCAATCACAGCGCAGTGTTCATGCAAATGTATTTTAAAACATATCTTTTTAAATATCTTTTGGAATTTCAATTTCTGCTAGGTAGGCTTTGACTAATTTGGTTTCAAATAGGAGTTATTTATATGCAGAGGTGAATCGGAAGTGGGGAAACTAATTTTCAGAGCTTCCAAAGTACAGACCGTTAGGCAGAAGCAGGGACCCGGGCACATCTGTCTTGGGAGACTAACTACAACATAATCAATAAGTTCACCTGCACGTAGCTAAATATTTTACAGTGTACTTCAAAAAGCAATTAGGCATAAAAGCATAAGCAATACCTTGCAACTAAAAATATATGTGAACTTTTTCAAATGACAGGGTGAGGAAAATTCTGTAAAAACGTACATGTTTGTGCCAGAGAATATGACAAACATCAGATGTGTTCTATAACCGACACGACCAGAAGGCTCAATGTGCTGAGATAACGGTCTGATTTTGTGTCTCTTGCCCCAGACCAGCACAATCCTCATGACTGACACACTAAGCCACTGAATTCTAGCCGAGTTACATCATTGTAAACACCACACCCTGTTTGGTGACAGAACTTCCTACATACCGAGCTAGGCTAATCAAAATCAAAATAAAAATCAAATCGTACTCAAATCTTACCGACTAATTCTCAACAAATCACATTCCTGCCGTAGGATCATGCCAGTCATCTTGGCTGCTGCAGTGAATACTACATCTATATGACAATAGGCTTTAACCCATTAAGACCGGGAACGCATCTGTGTCACTTTAGATTTCTTTGGCTATTTTTTGAAAAAGAAATCATGAAATGATGTGTGCAAATCTTTGAATATATACTGTATTTACATTTTTAACTCAAATCTTTGCTTCTGGGGGGTCCCTGTAGCAAAATATTTTGAGATGGGGGGGGTCCGCGGACAAATGCATATCATGTTGGGTGCTCCTTGAATATCAGAACCACTTATGTTAGCAACATACGTTTTTTTTAATAAAAAAAACCCTGTTTTTTTCAGCAAAGATTTGAGTTAAAAATGTTCGCTTTAAAAAACATACATATTCAAAGATTTGCACAAATATTCACGATTTTTCAACACAAAAAAAAATGCCCAAGTATAAGATAATGGTTAAAGTGGTTAAAATCTAAAATAACAGATAATTTTCCGGTCTTAATGGGTTAATGAGATGAAAGTTCAAATCAATGTAGCTTGCAATCATATAATAATTTTGAAATCAGGCTCTCAAGACTTGGACTTCAACTCTTAACACTTAACACTGACCTCAAAAGGCCTCGATAATAGGATCTCCGATGGAAGATTAGACGGCTGGAGGGTAAAGAGAGGAAGGAGTGAGTGTGTGTGTGCGGTGCGCTGTGTGTGTGTGTGTGGATGCATACCACAGGACCCTGAGGACCAGTGTCTTTGAAGCGGTTAGATTCTTTGTGGAAGCTATAGTTTGCTCCTGATGCCTTGGCCACCTTATCCATAATGACTTCAGGCTCCACGTCCTCCTCTGCCCTGGCGTTTATTGTGACATGGGCCCCCTGGAAATAATAAAGCAGGCATTTTAGCTGTCAAATCACTGTTCCTCTAATGCTCAGACAAGCAAACAAAGGAATGCGGGCCAATTTTATCGCCATTATCTTGGTTATGGCAGGCACCGCCCAATTGCCTGGTCGTGCTGGCATGATATAAATCACAATCCGACGCGGCTGCTGTGTTAATCCAACAAAGCTAACATTAACATGAGAAGACTGTGTGGCCAAAAAGGCAGATGAACTCCCAATATTCAAACAAGACTGTAACATGAACAACATACAGTACAATCACCTTGAGAAAATTGGCCATGGAGGTGACATGGCTGGCACACAGCCCTTTCCTGGCATCTTTCACTCCCTCTCCAGTCTGGAAAAAAAAAAGGAGAAATAAATAATTCTTCAACAGTTAATGGCCCACAACAAGGACGGCTCCAACAGAGGGGAGTGTAGGAGCTGACAATGAAAAACTAACCCAGTTGATGAGGACATATTTGCACAGGCCAGAGTTTGGATCCTTGACCAGACAGAAAGCATACATAATCTTCCCACTGTTCAACTCCTCCACCAACTCCTCCAGTCCCCCGTCTGAAACACAAACATTGTGTGGCAAAGTCAAGTGGTTTGTTGTGTAACTGAAGAACCTTCCAAATAATGGGCCAAGGAAGCCTAGGTCAACAAACCTACAGTGCATGCTGCTGCCTTATGCTGACAGTGCAGCACAGTAAGAAGAAAAAGAAAATAAATCATGACCAAACCAGTTTACGGCAAAAGGCTTGGTAACGATGAACAATACTCACCCCCCTTCTCTGCCAAGCGGATGTCATTACTGTTTCCCTCATAAGTGAACAGGGCCCTGTTGAGAAGAATGGCGGTAAGACACAGAGATGCCAAAATAAGCCCACGAAACACACATTCAGGCAAGACGGTAACCCATACACAAGATGATAGAAGTTGGAAACATGCTGTGAGGAAATATTTTAAACAGAAATGATCCATGTTTTAAAACATGTGCATGTTTAAAACAGCTGTCATTTCAAACTATCACCATCATTTTCCAACCATTCATTGAACTATACCAAAACATTTACTAGTGTTTTATTTATATATTTATATGACAGTAGTAGCTTAAATCAAATAAACCCTTGGAAGTTAAAATTGAAAATTGACTGAAGACTGCAACTTCAATTCCATATCGTCAAGCCAATACATGTTTGAATAACTATCCCTGTGCAGACCAGTCACCCCATTGGTTAGCTGGAAAATTCTAATGTGCTACAGCATAGAACCAGAAAACTCAAAAGCAGCAAATTATTCAGTGTGGAAAAACTATTTAAACAACGTCCTGTCCACAAAGTCTGCGGTCCCAGAGCTGACGAGAAGTGCAAGTAGGCTACGCTCTAGAAACAGGAAGTGTGGTTGGAGAAAATTATTTAACAGTTTCATCATCAAATCATGTAGAAAATAAGAGCGATACTATATTTAACTTTAACGTCAGTATAAATACCATTGCAATAAAGCACTGAAGCTATTTTCTTTTTGGCTTACAATTATGTGGGACAAAGGAAATTGTGGTCTTGAAGATACAATCCATACGTTTTGTCTCTCCCGAGAGACGTAATTGGAACAATCTCCTAATTAGTAAAAAATTAAAAATATGCCGATGCATCTAGCGTCCAATCCGGTGTGCAGTCGGCTTCAAATAGCTTTATTGACAATGTCAATCAGTAGGTGCCCTCCCTGACAACCACTGCAGATGTACCGTTTTATTATATTAACATACTCTATATAGATTAGGTTAAAATAAAATACATTGTATTCATTCATTATAATGTCCTAAATTGTAGCTTTAATTGCAACAATGAAAGAAAGACCATCATATTCCATTTCCCATGGAATGCTTCTAATCCACCATTCCCTGGCAGTGGATATTCCTCTAAATAGGAGATGCTGACGGGTACAATAATACACTGTGACTCAGACTCTACTGCAAAGATCTGACTTTTTGTTGCTGCAGAACATGTTTTTTTGGACACCATACTGTACCAAGTGTCATTATGCAACTCCTCTGACAGACCTTTCAATTATTAAAGGTGCTGTTTTACAATCACGACTTAAAAAATCAAACAGTCTTCTTTGGATTTGTGTCATTTTGGACATGAGTGGCAGACGGTACAATATAATTTAGAGTGGTTTTAACCCATTAAACCGGGAAAGCATCCGTGTAATTTTAGATGTTTGCGTTGGCTATTCAAAAATAGCAGACATACAAGCTCACAGCACGTCAATTCGTGCCTTGTACATCTGTCATTTTTAAACAGTTTTGAAAAATCTTTAAAGTGTGAGAACTACTGATTTAGAAGGCATTCGTTAAATCGGCCTCAGGTCTTAATGGGTTTTAAGGGCTTTATGCACGATTTTACTTTATTAGACAAAACAGCTTCATCATGGCCATCATCTTCCTCCCAGAATGAAGACGTGACTGGTGACTTGCTGACACTGAATCCCAATTAGTGCAGCAGCATCACATCTATGTGAGAGGCCTGTCAACAGGGTGGGAGAATTTGGTTCAATTTGTATACAGTCAGATTTACAGACTTTAAAGGGTCAATTTAGAACCCCCTCAAGGATATCTGAGAGTCCCTGGACCCCACTTCGAAAACCACTCATCTAAATCTGTTCAGTTCTAAAATATGTTTTACCGTAAAATGATAACAGTGGCTGGTGGTGATTCTGGGAAGGAACCAGCCACGAGAAGAAGACAAAAATGTCCATGTCAGCCAGAAATTCAGCTTCACCAGTAAGTGGATGTGGATTGTGGAACAATTACAACAGTGATTTTATGAGTGCATGTGGCTCCACTGAAATGCAAACCCCTAGACACACTGACACACACACACACACACACACACACATCTGCTCCATGAGATTAATTAATTCAGGTCATCTTTAAACACCATCATCATGGCCAACAGGTTTCATCCTGCTAGCCATTATGCAGAGATAGATCTCCCTCATTGCTTCCCCAGTTGTCAATCATGACTATACTTATTTGCACTCACCAGGAAGTAGGCTCCTAAAACAATGAGCTGTCTGTCTGTCCAATGTCTATATCTTGCAAATTTAATGATAGACACGCTTGACCAGAAGCAGATGAAGAGACAAAAGGCTTGCAGCAAGCTCTTTTCTAAAGCTCCTGCTGCTGTTGACTTGTTGGCTCAGATTACAGAAGAACTTGTATGGATGAATAAGTTAACTTCAGGCTATATTGTCCTCCTGTAAACCATCTAAATCTAATATAAACGTCAGTCTATGTATGTCTGAAAGAGGTTAATGTTAAGACATAATCCCACATACTTCCTGAATTAGCCCAACCTTAGATACTGATACATAACACAGTTATAACTGCAGGGTAGATATAGATCTCTTCACAGATAACCAAAAGTGCTCTGCCTACTGCTGATTCGCTGCTAGCCCTGAAACATGACTGTCATACCATGACAGTCATGGTGCCGAGTCCCCCTGGTCTAAAGTTGTGTTCTATTTTTTCACATTGCCATCTCTCACATAAACATAAACGTTCAGATTTCAAATATAAAGTGCTTACCACCGAGCCACGGATGTTACAAGGCGATGCGGACCGCGATGAGTACCCGTATCTCCCGTATTGTTCAATAAAAAGCATTTTAATCCCATCGCCGGCCATTTTCTTTTTTCTTTTTTTTTTCTTTTGTAATGTATCAGAGTGCAATACACCTCCCAACCATTAGTGTCGCATGGTTGAAAGTATCGGAGACAATTTGGAGAAAATGGCCGGCGATGGGATTAAAATGCTTTTTATTGAACAATACGGGAGATACGGGTACTCATCGCGGTCCGCATCGCCTTGTAACATCCGTGGCTCGGTGGTAAGCACTTTATATTTGAAATCTGAACGTTTATGTTTATGTGAGAGATGGCAATGTGAAAAAATCGAACACAACTTTAGACCAGGGGGACTCGGCACCATGACGCTTGTATACAAGCGTCATGTGAACCATGGCTAATTCGCTGCTATAGCCAACGATGTAGCTAACTGATCTAGCTAACCAGATAGGCATTTAATGGGAGGAGAAACATTAAAATGTGCATGTTTGTTTCTGCCATCTTACCAGTTGGTGTCGGACTTCTCGTCCACGACCTCTTTGTACGCAGCTGTCAGCGCAGGGCCATTTTTGCTGAGGTTAACTGCCATTGTTATGTTAGTTTACACAGTATTATAGCTAGCCAGCTAGCTATCCGGGATGCGCCCTTCCTCTGTGTGGACTCTGTGGGGGTGTGGCGACGGGCTGTGCTCTGCTCTGCTCTCTCTCTCTCTCTCTCCTCCTCCTAACCCTATGCTCGCTCTCTCCTCCCCATATAGACTTAGCTCCTCCCTCTCTGCTGACTTCAAAAGTTACAGTGTTGCCAGATTTAGTTAAATAAGCAACCAGGTCTATGAAAAGCGACTATGGGCCACATGAGCACTTGGCTATATTTGAAAATAGCCAATCTACAAGCTCACAACGAGCTTGTAGATCTGCTATTTTCCCCAAAAATCTGGGAGACATTTTGAAAAAAAAAAACATTTTTTCACAAATATCTGGTATGGGGGGTCCCTGCCTGGCATCAAATATTTTCAAGAGGGGGATCCGCAGACAAATACATATTAATTTGGGGGGGTCCTTGAAGTGAAAATGTTTGAGAACCTATAGACCATATTCACACGGCGGCCATATTGGAATTTAACATTGAAAGTGCCACCCCGTTGCCGTGGAAACGGGGTGGCACTTCATTGACTTAATAGGAACATGGCCGCCGTGTGAATATGGTCTATGGTGGAAGCAACCCCAAATAAGCAACTACACTTTAGAAACAAGCGCAAAAAAACACCGCTTATAATAAGCAGACCTGGCAACACTAGCTAAATCCCACAGCCTGGAGGGCCGCTCACACTGTGATTGGCTAGTTCGTTGTCAGGCGACCGCCAACGCAAGGAGGAGACAGAAGGAGACAAAATCTTGGGACAAATTGGTCCAAAAAAAACGAGTGAGTCACTGGTGACAGAAGCCAACGTCATAGTTTGTGTGATGTCACTGTGTATTTACTGCTTACTTAATATAGAGATATAGACCCTATTTACTCTTTGAGAAATTTCAAGTGGTGGATGCCAACACAACAGGTCTATTTAGGTCTAATTGAATGACAGACATTGTGGTTTCAGCTATGTATTTAATGAGTTTACACGTTAATCCGCTAGTCGTGTGTTAAAATTATAGTGAAATGGTAAGGAGATGGTTTTCTTTCTTTTTGGAATATCCCAAATTCACCACAACCAACCTCCTAGCAACCACAGCCTGTTAGGATAGTCTCTCCTACATCAGCCTCTCAGGTGGTGTGGTTTGTGTGTGCGAAAGGGCAAAGGTTACATCTGTTTCTATTTATGTTATAACTGCCACTGACACATTTGCCAGTATTTGTAGGACAGAGAATAATAAATATTTATAATCACTCTAACGTCACTCTGCCATACCCAAAAAAGGGTAGCGAAGAGCTACATTAAGAAGTGGGAACAGAACCCACGCCTCGCGATAGTTCCATAACGTCTCCCCCAGCGGTGCTATTGGTGCTATTGGAGCTATTCAGAGGAGATGGCAGCTAGAGGTGGCTTTCAGTCGGCACCGACAGGAGGTGGTGGCGGAGGAATGGGACCCGGACCCCTGGTACCGGGCAGAGGACCGGGCATGGGACCCGGGACCCCCTCTGGATGGATGGGACCCTCGTCGGGCGGCCAGAATCACATGATGTACTGCTCCCCGATGCCAGGGCCTGGATACCCGAGACCTGGCATGCCCCCATCCAGCCGCATGACGCCCCAGGGATTAGCCATGGGCCCTCTGGGATATGGCAACAGTCCTGTGTCCCGCCCTGGGATGCCTGGGGTCATGGGCCCGGCTCGAAAGAGGCCTGCACCTCAGCAGATCCAACAGGTCCAGCAACAGAATCTCAACCACGATACAAAGAAGAAGAAGATGGCTGATAAAATTCTACCTCAGAGCATCAGAGAGCTGGTCCCAGAGTCTCAGTCTTACATGGATCTGCTGGCCGTTGAGAGGAAACTAGACCAGACCATCGAGGAGGCTCTCAAGAGGCCCATTAAGCAAAGGAGAAAGCTTCGCATTTTAGTTTCCAACACCTTCAACCCTGCCAAGTCTGATACTGAAGGTGGAGAGGGCACAGTTGCATCATGGGAGCTACGTGTAGAAGGCCGCCTGCTTGAAGATACGTCCAAGTACGATGCCACCATACCGAAAAGGAAGTTCACTTCCTTCTTCAAGTCCCTGGTGATTGAGCTGGACAAGGATCTGTATGGCCCCAATAATCACCTGGTGGAATGGCACAGGACTGCCACCACACAGGAGACTGATGGTTTCCAGGTGAAGAGGCCAGGTGATGTGGGCGTTCGCTGCACCGTCTTGCTTATGCTTGATTCTCAGTTCAAGCTGGACCCCGACCTGGCTGGTTTGCTGGGGATCCACACCCAGACCCAGACCCGGCCTGTCATCATCCAGGCCCTGTGGCAGTACGTCAAGACTCACAAGCTCCAGGATCCACGTGAGCACGAGTTCATTAACTGTGACAAAAATCTGCAACCGATATTCAAGACCCAGCGCTTTAAGTTCTCAGAGATCCCTCAGCGTTTACATGCACTCTTGATGCCCCCAGAGCCCATCATCATCATCCATGACGTCTGTGTGGACCATAATGATCAAAAGAAGACGACCTGCAAAGACATTGAAGTAGAGGTGGACGGCACCCTGAAGACTCAGATGAACTCCTTCCTCCTCTCCACAGCCAGTCAGCAAGAAATAGCTGGCCTGGACGACAAGATCCATGAGACCATTGAGACCATCAACCAGCTGAAGACCCGGAGAGAGTTTATGCAGAGCTTTGCCAGAGATTCTCAGGGCTTTATCGACGACTGGTTGCAGTCACAGTCCAGAGACCTCAAGACCATGACAGATGTGGTCGGCAACCCGGAAGAAGAACGAAGGGCCGAGTTCTATTTCCAGCCCTGGGCCAAGGAGGCGGTGTGCCGCTACTTGTCCTCCAAGGTGCAGCAGCGTCGTGAGGAGCTGGAGTAGGCTCTTGGAATCAGGAATACCTAAAGTTTGTTCAGAGTCGCCAGGCAAACGAGACGTGCTGTGCATAGCCTGGTTCCAGACGAATCTGCCGTTGGAGAAAGAGATGTGCCCTCGGCAGATTAGGTCTGGCCCCTCTCAGTTGAGATTAGATTTCTCTTCCTCCGAAGTTGTGAGGGACCAATCAGGGCCCAGTATGCAAATATGGGTCGGGGTTATCACCAGAGGCATTTTTTTTCATCCGCCCCTCGGAAATGCTCGTTCCATAGAGATTACAGACTAATATCTACGCAGTGGTATTAGTCTGGCCATGCCAGGCTAGTGCTTTCAGAGTGTTTGTGAGCGTGAGGGATGCTCAAAATGCTTTGACAAACCTAGAGATATTATAGATATTAGACAGTGGTACTGTCATATTGGATATTTCCAAGCCTCACCCTGCAGCTCAGTGTGTATGGCAGTTTGGTTGTTTCTTTGATTTTGTTTGTCACACCACAGCTCCCAGAGCACAATGTATTTTTCTCTTGATTGCCTAAGCCTTACCTGGAAGCATTCCTTGCATTTGGATAGACTAGACCTGTGCCTAGTGGTGTCAACAATAATCGATTCAGCAATGCATTGCGATTCGGCCATGCCCGATTCTGCATCGATGCAGCAACGTGACATAATCGATTATATAATCATACATAATATATCTGTATAATATTATATTATATATAATTCAAAAAAAAATATGTTGTTCATTATATCTGACTGATAAAAAAATTGCCATGTTGTGCAGTAATATAGAAAAGTGTGATGCATCGAGATGCATCGTAGAATCGAATCGAATGGTTACCTGGTGAATCGTAATTGAATTGAACCGTGAGGGCAGTGCCAATGCACACCTGGGAACGATGCAAGTAGGGAATAAATGCCCAGCCCCACCCTGTTATGCAATACCCATTATACCGTCAGAGTACCCGCTGTAACCGTCTGTCTGTCCTTGAGCCTTTCATGGCCATATATGAAGATCTCTGCATCTGTCTGTATGCCTGTGTCCCTTTTATGCCCACATATGGAGATCCCTGATGTTCTCAGTTACATGGCCATATATGGGCATACCCATATATGGGCATGTGGGGGGGAATCTGCGGCTCTGGAAGGTCCTTGTACAGTGGTAAACGTTAGATGAGCAAGTTACTTATGAGGGGTCACTACACTATTGATATTCATTCCTGGCTACCCACAAGTACAGTCACCTTTGCAATTTAGGATGGTGGGATGACAGTTGATGCATTCCCTCAACTGGAGGTTGGCAGCTATAGGATAGCCTACACAAATAATTACAGACCAGTAAAACAAAATGAGCTTTATTTGTTAGTTTTTACAGTCAATGGATATTTTCCCATATTTTGTGTATGCAAGGAGTATTTTTTTCCTTTCTTTCTTTATTCTTAATGGTCAAGCACATAATATTCCAAATTTTTAAGATGCATTTATATTCATGTTAGAAGGCTGGTCCTGTATTTCAGAGAAAGCTAGGCTGAACATTTCAAAAAATGTATAGTATACTATTTAAATAGTCTTATAGCAACTTGCAAGTCTACTTATGAAATGAAACACCCTTTGTAGGGTGGGGTGGGGGGGGGGGGGGGGGAGACAGCCCTGATAGCAAATTTACAGTTAATGTTCTCTGTACTTATATACAAGATGAGGGTTAAGGCTTAGATTTACTCAGAGGTGTCAGGCAGATGAATTGTAACGAAATCCCTGATATCTGGCAAATGGCTGGGAGAAGATTCTCCAGAGTGCAAAGCATGCCAAGCTGCCTACATGAGCTCCATAGAGGACACTGGACAAAATGAGCTCTATCTAGTTTAGCATCACTCACACCAGGCTGTAAATGGGAAATACAAGGACCGAGGCGCTGCCAATGCTCTCAATCGTACTATTGGAAGATACACAGCTTACAAATAAATAAATAAATAACCACACAAGCAAACAAAACAGATGACAAAGTTTTCAAAGATGGTCGGGCAGCATAAGGATTTTTGACTGCATTCAGAGTGGACAAAATGTATACAATTTAGGACATCCAGTTCTGATTTTGTTTTTTTCTGCAGCTCTTCATAATGGAAAATTGTATTTGGCGTCAAAACTGTGATCTCAAGTCTTACATAAGTCCATATACGTTTTATAGTTAATCCCTTCTCTATGAATCCATTGAATACAAGGTAACAGGATAGGTGGGCACCAAGGAAGAGCGGGCACCTCTGTTAAATTGGCAATTTTTTCCAAAATGTTAAAAAAGTAAATATTTAGAAAATGTTTTTCAGTAAAGTATACATGATTAGAACATGCTTAAACATTTGACAATTAAGGTCTAATATTTCTAAAATGGCTAGAAATGGCTACAAAACCTGTATATCCAGACATTTTGGGGCATAAACAAGAAGTTGGATAAAATTTACTCTGATAATGATGTACTGTAGATGTATACTTTACATTACTGAAGACAATTTTTCAAATATTTTATTTTTTACATTTTGGACCAAATAGCCAAATTTACATTGAGGTTCCCAGATGTCCTTAGTGCCCACCTATCCTGTATCCGAATAAAACACACCAGTAGCATTTTGCTATCCCTTTCCAGCAGAAGTCAACTCCCTTTATATTGGCAGCATTTCGAGCTCCATAGGCTACTTTAATTCAAAACCTGGAGTATGCTTACAAGTCAGTCCAGCACGGGATTATATTTAAACCATTATTACAAGACATACTGTATAACAATCATGTTCATTTCCTATGACAAAAAAAACTTAAGCTTTTGTATAAGATTTCAATCAAAATAAAAGGTTGTGAATAGATCACCTAGGCAAACTTGTTTTGCTGTTAAGATGTTAATACTAAACAAACCGACAGACCCATGGATAAATTAGATATGAACATGAACGATGAACAAAAGAGTACAATGCTTCATATGATCAATTATTATGAATTGAATTAAGTTACAATGGCCTATGTTATAATAACCAATTAAATCATGGACAATACCAAGAATTTCCACAAATACGTAAATATTCCAACATTATTTCAAAATCCTAAGGTCTGCAAAGTGTCATGTCTGTTTAAGTTCCCATCTTGGTACTGTAATAAATGACCCCCAGCATAACCAAAGGCTATTTCATTTTTCAAAAACAGTAGCATGTACAGTACACGTTTGTCAACAGCATGAAAGCTGCTTAATAGAAACATTCACATCCAAGTGTTGTTCAAAAACAATGAAAACCTGTGGCGATGGCGAGAATAGTGAGCAGGAGTCCCGTCTCAAAGGGAAAATGCCAGTACTTCTAGAACTGTATAGTATTGTGTTGATCAGGGCCTATTTGCACCAAGTATCTGAAGAGTGCTGCTCTGAGACGGTTTTGACTCTTCCGTCATAGCGTGGTTTCTATTTTGTCATGTAAACTGACCACTGATCCTAGATCAGTACCGTTTCTTTGAAGTACAGTATGACGACATGGGCCCTGGTCATTCTTCTCACCATGGGTCACGGTAACGCCGTTAAAAGGCTGATGACTTGGCTAGATACCTGAGCAATTATATTGAGAAGGTGGCACACGGCTGAGTTGTATGCCAAAGTGAAGCTATGTTCATAACTACAGAAAGAGCGACATAATACAACAGTAGGAGTGTACTATAACAGTGGTTCTGAACCTTTTCAGGCCGTAACCGCCCCCCAAAATAATCATATTTGAACCCCAACCCTCACAAGAGTTGAGGAATTAATTTAGTTTGACTCGGTTCCAGATAAATAGAGAAAATAGCAGATCTACAAGCTCACAAAGCCTCAAAATGTTTGCCTCTTATGTGACAATTTGGCCAAAGTTTGAACAGTTTTTATAGTAGTTTGATTACCGTACTTTTGATGCAGTAAGTCTTTTTTTTTTTTTTCATTAAATTGTCACTTGAGTCATCTGGGGACCCCCCAAAATCATGTGGGGGTCCCCGACCCACAGGTTGAGAACCACTGTACTAGAACACCAGCCATGGATGGGAAATTAATATGGCGTAAGGGCAAGGACAATAGGGCTGAACAATAAAAAAATGTGCCAATTATGATTTTTCAGACCAATATTGCGATTCGATTTGCTATTTTAGTCTTTTAGGTCAAGCTGTTCTATTTACAGTATTACTTTACAGTACAGTATAACTACTACATTAGATACTGTCAACAAATTTGATATTTTAAGGACCATACTGGTTTTATTGCCCACTGAATGTCTCTACAAGGCATGAATATTTTACATTACTATTGACAGTTTCCCCAACCATGTATATATATTATAATTCCAGATTTAAGCCAGTTTGAGTTGTAGCTCAAACATTCAGGTGATAAGCCCACATAAACATAAGCTTCTATAGATAATATCCACGTCAACATGAGGTCATGTGCATTGGAATTTAATTAATAAAACAAGCTTCTCAGCAAGACTAAGTATCCTTCAACTGCATTAAAATGCAACATTAATGCAACTGATACAAATAAAAGCAATGTTAAGTCCACTGTGCTAGATTACTTCTCTCAAGCAGCTCTCTGCAAGTTGATTTGCATTACCATACTGAAATGAAAGGACACCAATGGCTTTGTGGAAGGCCACGAAAATGGAAAATTGTCAGTAGAAATATAAAGTATACAATATATGACTGTGAGCTAAACAGTGAGCTAAACATGAAAAAACATATGGTCCTTTTGTTAGGGTGAAAAGAATATTGTACGTGATTCAAGGGCCACATATTTACCTAAAAACCCTAGAATACCTGGTTCAAAAGTACATTTCCCCTCTCTTGTATGCAATTCATTGCAGCCTCTGATTTGGAAATTGCAGTAGATCATCATACATTGCAATTTTGATTATTTTTCTACTAACTGTTCAGCCCTAAAGGACATGAGTGAGAAAAATGGTAAAAGGACATTCCCATTGTCTTCTGCCAATTAAGCCCCCCCTATAGCTTCTACAGTAGCTTTCCAGTCTCCGCAAAATACTACTGCATCTCACAAATGCCATGTATGATAAAAAATAAAAAAAATCCTTCTTCTCTTTCACATTGTTTTGGGGGGCTAGAGAGAGACAGTATACAAGCAAAGCCAGTCTCTGAATGTGAGCAACAGACCAACTTCTGGTTTAAAACAGCCATGCACCGCATTGTGCTCCACAGTGAACATTCTGCCTCAAATTGCACATCTAAATGTCTGAAAAAAACAATAACAATACAGAAAAGGCCACTGCATACATGGAAATACAGCAACACAAGAAGACATCCAGTGGGACACAGTACCGTTGACAATGAGGGAGACCTCCAATCTCCTGCATCAACCAAAAAATATTTTAACCATTCAGTAACACAATGATATGACATTTATATCCACAGTGATCATGATAAGAGTATGTCGATTAACACTGATAGTAATAATCACGATAGCAGTAGTAAATAGATTAAGTCTGAGTGATGTAGGTGGTGGTGGTAGTCATTGTGGTGGGTGGCAAGGGATCGTTGAGCAGGCTCCTGTAATCCGTATGGGAGGGTGTTCAGGAGTTCATTGGGTCCTGCTCAACGGATTCCATAAAAAGTCATGAAGAACAGCGAGCACACGGCAGCAGCTCAGCACATGGAAGCCAGGTGGCGCTGTACCTCCTTCTCCGGACAATAGTGTGTAGTGTAATTAGTTTTTTCGCCCCTCTCTTGCTCATTTGCCTTGCGTTATATCACAAACATGTTTCTTTACTTCTTTTTTTTTCTTTTTATATTTTTGATTTCACCATTGTTCTCTCACATTGCATACTTCTGTGTCCATTCTCTTGCAAGTCTGTTGTACCTGGGAAAGAATTGAAAAGTTCATACACAACAAACAACAAATTGAAAGTTCATACAGTTAAATTCTAATGAGAGTAAGAACATTGCAACTTAAGTTTGATAGAGACACTCACTTTTCCCTGTCAGCTTTGTACGTGTGAGCAATCTCTGGCACCAGCGGGTCGTCCGGATTTGGATCACAAAGAAGAGAGCAGATAGACAATAGAACTATAGAAGAAAGAAGTTTATTAGAAATCAAAACAAAAGATAGCATAATAAATGTATATGATTCATAATGATGGAAAAGTATCTATGCAGCAAAAACTGTTAAAAGGATCCCTGGCTAATTGGCCAAATATGCCTTAATACATTATAATTGTCCTCTATAACTTTATAACTATAAAACCTTGTTTTGGGGGGCTACACATGGACAAATGACATCATCAACTTGCGACGGGCATTGCCCCTCTTGAGTACAAGATTACCAAGGACCTCAATGGAAACAAGACCGCAAGGACTTTTTTGGACAGACCTTTTAGACAAAGTATTATAAATGTAATTGTGATGTTTAAATTTTTTTGCATCAATCAATCAACTCATTCCCTGCCTAGAACGACTAAAATGACTTCTGTCCCATAAGCCCTGTCTGCCAAGAACGACTAAAACGACTTTTAATTTAAAAAAAAAAATGACCCAAAGACCAAGGAGATATGATTTTTCGAAGATCTAGCCTCCCATACACTTCCTTGTGAACTTAAACATTTTGTATCTCGGCTCCTGAGTACTTTTTTTTTTCAATTAAAAATCTCTGGCAGTGGGCAAACGCAAAAAAAAAAAGTTCCGGCAGTGAATGAGTTTTGTTATAGAGGGCAATTATAATATATTAAGGCATATTTGGCTTATTAGGCAGGGATCCTTTTAAAACCACCCACAACGTTTTCAAAAATACAAAACACTAAAGGTCTCAACTGGACAGAGCCGAATGCATCTGTGTTCATTGGACTCGGATTAAGATTCTAGATTCAGATAGTTCTGCTCGGCTTTTAGCCTCTTTGTTCATGTTTTTGTGTGTGCGTTTGTTTTCTCTCCAGTGTAAAGCATTACGCAAAGGCAGAGTTTATGCAGCAGCAGGTATTGCAGTCTGTGCAATACCTTTGGAGACTTTGAAACACAATTTAACCTCATATTGTAGTAACCTAAAGCAGTAAGATTTAATATATTTCAAATGTGTGAAAGGATGGAGTTTAATAAACACCCATTGAGTGGGTAGAAAATGATCAGGATTGGTGGTGTAGTGCTATTCAAATGCTATACTTGTTGCAAATAAGGTAAATGGGCACTTAATCAGGTTAGCTTATCAGTCATGACAGCTTCCAGCATCACATAACGTTACGTATGATGATTACGAACGACATGCTTTGGTGTAATAAACACCAATAATGTGATGTAGTTCATGCCAACGTTCACCCACACAGTTTCACAGAGAGATAACATACACTGTTGCAGTGTCAGCTTCCCTGGATGTGTTCATCTCATGCACGCGCCATTCATCCATGGACAGTTCGCTCCACACATGTGCTGTTTCGTCTATGGATGTTAGCGGTTTGTCCCACACATGCACCGTTTTACCATGGACATCTTAAAATTTGTCCCACGCATGTGCCGTTTGTTCATGGACTTAACAGTTGGTCCCGTACATGCACCATTCGTCCATGGACATTTTCAGGCATGTGTTTTTTCTGAATTTGGTGTTGTATGCCCAGTGCCCACGGCTTGCCTGGCGGCCGCCGTGGGAGAAATATTTTAATATTATATTAAATCAAAGCTTCACAGAGAATTTATAACCATGCTTTTAAGTGTAACAAAAAAGGGCATTCGAACACTCAGTCAGAACTTGTGTGGACTATGGGACATTTATTTTGACCACCCTCTGCTTTAAAAAAAACAGGCTACTCATTATAATTACTGGGTATAAGCTGGTTATCTTTGGAAAGTTTCAGGTACTGAATGCAAACTTTAAAAAAAATGTCTATGTAAAAATGCCTATGCCCAGTGAATAGTATATTCTCATGTACCATTTGGTTTACTAAATACAACCTTACTGCACTTTTGGGGAAAAAGAATTATACTCATATCTGCAAATAAATGTATGTTTTGTTACACAATCCAATACAAACACTTCCTTTTCTGTATTATGGGACCATCTTGAACACAGGTTAATAGACAGGCATGATGACATTAATAAATCCCATTGCTGGATCAAAATACCAAATATTTACAGTAAACATCCCGCCATGACCTACCTTTTGATACCGTTAGCGCAGGTGACCACTGTGATCGCAATATATCCAGACAAATGCTTCCGTTGCTGTTGATGTTCGGATGGTAGATTTTTGTCGTGAATGCAACCTGTGATGGAACAGTAACAGCATTTTGTTTAATGCAGGTAACGATCTCTTTTAGATTAGCTAAATTCTTTATTATTATCATTTTATTTTTAAGATTAGTAGTAAGAGAGTACAATAGCACAATAGATGAAGAAGGGAAAGTATTAAGTGTGGATATATATATATATATATATATATATATATACACACACACACACACACACACACACACACACACACACACACAGCTCTTGAGACAGACTCTAAATTATGACACTGCAATTATGTTGTACATGCATCAATAGACTGAGTCACTGGGGCACCCAAGCAGACTGAATTTTAATTCTTAAGCACTTAAGTCCTATTTTATACTTCTGTCTGTACTGTATGATGGTGTTATGTAACAAAAATAGCTGATCTACAAGCTCAGAACGTGTTGCATCGCGAAGCGTTCCGAGCTTACAGATCTGATATTCTTTTACCATTTTGGAAAATGTTCACCTATAATGACAGCAGTCCAATTTACTTACTTTTGGTGGTTTGAAGGGGTAGTCTGTGGGGAAGTGAATGGTGAGGAAAAACACTCCACCTTGATAAGGGCTGTCATTCTGTTAAAATAATGTAAAAACATGGTAGTTAGTGAGATAAATCATAATAATATCTGCTACTTAGTATAAGTGAACAGTTAGATTCACTTACTGGGCCCATTATTGTCGCTTGCCAATGAAACACTGAAAAAAAAAGGAAAACACAGGTTGTAATAACAGGGCAGCCATCTAGTCAAGGCATGTATTCACGCTACGTTGCAATAACACAACTGCACACAACTAGTGCGGGTGCCTTCTGTCAAAACAAATCCCTGATTCGGAATACATTCTGAGAATAAGTGTGCCTTCTCAAGAAACCAAGCACTGTATACAACGTTGATGAAGTACTGAAATTATGTTTATGCTTAACTCATTCGCTGCCAACGACAAGAATTTACGAGAATTTGTCCAAACGCCCACGCCGCCAAAGATGAGATTTGACGAGAGCGTGTTTTTTTGGTGGAGGTGGGGGGGCGGCGGCGATCATTCACAGCCTGTGAATGATCCAAGCACCAGCGGAAGAAGAGTACACCCAGAAATCACGTGATCACAACAACAAAAAAGATCGCCTGCTTCCATGTTGAAGGATTCACAAAAGTAATTTTTCACAAAAGATTTGTTGTTTTCTAAGTGTTTTTCAAAAAACAAGCCACATTCAAACGGCCATAGTTTTGGAATGGAGGATCGCGGCCGGCCAATTCTTTCCCCCCCGATTCTACTGGACCCCCGTGCGTGTAATGAGCCAATCTCCGTGAGGAAGGAGGACACAGAGAATATTCCATGATTTTTTTTAAAGGTACAGTAAAATCGCCGTTTTCGCTGGCAAAGGGGACCGGAGATAGATGAATGAATGAGTGAATTCCTGGCAGAGAAAGAGTTAAGATGAAGAATCGATTGTGTTGTTACTTACAGTCATCTCCAACTGGTCCAGCGGAACACTGTGCAGGTGGGTCCCTCTGCAGGTCTGTGAGTTCCTATCCATAATAAAATTAAGACAGTATAAAAACGTCTCCACCATTAATTAACCCATCACTAATTCCATTACATCCCTATGGGGCAGGCATTGAATTCTGGCTATTTTAAACTGTGTAATAAGTAAAAACATCTGCACTCTAATTAGTGCCTAAGTATGAGATGAAGGTAAAAACCTGTGCTGAGGCCAGCCAAGCTGATAATCACAAATCAACAGTGCTAAAGTCCTTCACACAAACAAACTGAATGAAAAAACATGGGAAATGTTTTCTCTTAGATAAAAAAAAAAAAAAGTCAGCAAGATATATCAGTAAACAGAGTTTAACTGAATGTTTCTTTCAGTTGCAAAATGCAACTTTGATATTCAGTCTCATTCTTTACAAAGATGCCATTGCATTCAATGTTAAGTAGACCAAGGACATTTCCAAGATGTAACACTGCTCAATCCCCCCCCCCTCCAAGATGTAAAACTGCTCAATACCCCTCCAACAAAATATTCTAGGCCATTCCTTTTGTGCTGGGCTGGTTAATTTCTACCACAACTTCACAGCAATGCTATTATATTAAAAACTCCAGCTCTAATAAAACATCCGTTGTCATGTTGATGATGTCATATTCATAACATCAGTCTTGCCAAAATACAGACGGCGGGGACGGTGAATCTGAGATTATGAATTCACAAAAAACAAAGAATATGCACAACCGGGGATTTACTTCCTTGGCCTACTGGCAGCGTGCACAAGACATTTGGCACTGATCTGTCTGGTGCATTCAGGTGGTTTGCGAAAATTAGCCACGGAGAGGTAGACACACACATACGTAGCTCACAACTTTAGTCTAATTATTATTATTAACTCTACCAACTAAGTACTACAGTCCCTGTCTGACTGTATGTCTGTCTGTCCACTTGCCTGTCTGATTTGCTCAAGACTTGATAGAAAGGTTGGTCCTGGGCCAATCAAGAACTGGTTACCCTTTTTACACAGATTGGTCAAATAAAGGGGGGTGTGGCAGTGCTGGTTAGCAAACTGCCACCTTGCTTGGAGGAGATCTGTGCTCACTGAGCACAGTATTTTGTAGTTATTGAGTAGTTATTGATAAGCCTTTCTTAAATATAACCAGTTTGAATGGTTAAAACGCCACAATAATTTCCCTGAGAGTGGCGAATTATAATCACTTAAATGGACACAGCCATACTGTGTGTAACTAGTCTATTGACAAACATGGCCATTTCAAGTTCCAGTGGCAGCCATGTTCAGTTCACATAAATTCTCTGTGACTGTTGCCAAGTAGCCTGGTGGTTTTGAGAGCTGATTCAGCAAATATATAAAAGGCATAATAAAGACAAGATCATCTAAACTAGTATGACAAACAGCACATTGGCTTGTCATACCACCAGTAAACATTACACATTTTGACCTATATCTGCTTTACTAAAACCATTCATGCCAAAGATACCAACACAAAACTAAGAGCTAAATACAAACAAAACTTAGCATTTCTTAAAGTGAATTATTACAAAGTCTTCACATGAAGAAGCCAGTCCATTCTGTTATATAAATACACACACTGGCCTGCTCCAGTGCCCCATTTGCCATCCCATATATGGCCACATTGACGTTGGGGGTTCAATTTTGGCAACGTGCAAACAGCTGTCAAGCAACAAGCACAACCATCTTCGTGGTTCAAAAACCTACCAGGACCAGTTATAGTTGACAAGATTATTTCATGGCAAGGCAAATTATAGTTGTCAAATCAATCAGATCCCCTTAGACATCAACTAGTCCACCATTAAAATAATGTGTACAACTAAACCATTTTAATAGTAGCGTGGTGATAAAGTAAAATATGTAAATGTTGTGACTTACTTGCCACAGTGGCAAGCAAGCAATGCGTCAAATGGCCACCATTGTTTAGCTCATCTTTTGTCTAATAATAATAATACTTCTTCGCACCACAGTGTCAACAACAAAAAGTTACGCTGTTTTCAAATGAAAAACGCGGAAAATTACGTATTTTCGGCAATAAATAAATCAAACAATACGTATATTCTCGACAGAAGAGGCGCGTCAACACCTCTATTATAAGTAGAAAATACGTCTTTTTTTATTGTATTTATCGAGCGAATAAGACCATCGACACGATCGTGCCACTATCGTGTCGATGGAAAACAATATGTCTTATAAGTATAACAAATGAGCAAACTGTCCAAGTATGTTTGTGGCACAAAAACACAAAGCAAAACAGCCACCATAAGTCTCAAGCTATACGGTAATTTATCAAGTATTTTCATCGAGCGCCTTGCGTTCCAAAACCGTTATAGTCGTTCTATAGGACACAAACATACAACAAACATACAAACAAATATAATCGAGCACTCTAGTCACTCACCTTTTGGATTCTTTTCAACGCCATTGCTCCCTCAATGGCTAAAGCTAAGCTAGCTAGCTTGACAGCTAACAGTTAGCACTTGACACCATACGATTTGGGGTTCAGCTAGCTTGGCTTTCAAATCACTACCTGGCAACGGAAGACAGCCCTTGAAGACACTGTTCTTTTCTCGGTTTAAAAGCACGATATCTATACGTTCAAAAATGTTTTGATCAATTCTTCTTCTTTTTACTTCAGCTTTACAACCACAGCAAACCTATAGATGTTTCACTGGCTCAGTTTCTCTCCTCTCATCATCCTACTCTTCTTCTCCTTCTTCGTGCTGTGCCTTGCAGGCTTGGCAATATCGCGTTGTTACGTGTTACGAGAGTTGCTACGGGTGCCTCCATGATTGTAGTTCAACTTCAAACCCTAATTTTATCCCATACTTTTTAACCACATACATGCAGATTGGCGACCCTGTTCTTCGGCTATTTTCGGCGAAGAGATTTGGTGTGTAGTGCACAGCAATAGCTCTCAAACCTTTTCGTGCCGAGGACCCCCAAATTGATATATATTTGGCCGTGGACCCCTATCTGACAAGGTTTTGTGCCAGGGAGCCCTCTGGTCCAGAGGGTTAGCAAGTTCTCTAAAGATTTGTGTTAAAATCAAAAATTTCCAACACTTTCAAGATTTAAAAAAAAAATGTTCAAAAATAGCAGATGTACAAGCTCTCAGCGCGGCACAAAGTGGCGCGCTGCAATCTTGTAGATCTGCTAAAGTGGTTAAAGTTATTGTGACGCTGCATAAACACATTTAGCTGGGAACCCCCTCAAGGACCCCTGGGGGTCACTGGACCCCACTTTGAGGACCACTGGACTAGAGGAGATAAATAATAGAATTTAGGATTCATTAAATGAAGATTCAGTCAAGAAGATCCTATGAAGAGTCTACAAATAAAATTGCAAGTAAGTAGCAACTTTTAAACGTTTTTAAACTGTTAACTGTTCATTATAGTTATAGTATAGGAAGAGCTAATTTTGCTCAATTAGACTGGATACAATCAGGAACGGATGTGAAGGGACACTTGGCTGGGCCAATTATCTTTGAGGGCCCCCCCATGCTCCCATGCCCAGAATGGACAGTTAGGGTGGGCACGCAAACACATGTAGTACTAGTAGGCCTGCTCAATTGTAAGGCATTTGTGGGTCAAGAAAGCACCTGTGGAAACCTGTTAACAGGATTTATGGTCAGATTATCTCGCGCTATAGAAAGGCCGGGGGCCGGGGCCCATGTAGTTACAGCCATATATAGGATGGGCATTGTAGGCCATTGGTTCTCAAAGTGGGGTCCGGGGATCCCTAGGGGTCATTGACCAAAGGGTGTACCAAGGGGTCCCCCAGCAAAAGTTTATTTAGTGTCACAATCATTTAACCACTTTAACTATTATTTTATACTATATCTGCTATAAAAAAAATAGCAGATATACAAGCTCATAGCGCCTCGGTGCCGCGCTATGAGCTTGTAGATCTGCTAATTTAGAAAAATCTTGAAAATAGGTGCAAATCTTTGAATATACATATATTTTTAAAGCCAATTTTTTTTGCCAAAATCTTTGCTTCTGGGGGGTCCCTGGAACAATATTTTTGTGTCCCCAAATAATATTTCTCATATAAGCACAACGTTATTAAGGGGACACATGTTGATTGGATGGCTTGACTGAAATGTGGAACCGATCATTGACTGAAGTGTAATTGCTTTGATAATATACACATATGTAATGTAGACTATTTCACTGTTTAAAATACTCCCCTACAAGCGCAATATCCCCTAACCTTTCTCCTATATGCTGCTGAGGACTTCTTGTTGTGCACTATTTCTGTGTCCTTATGAACTGACTGGGATTTTATATATTAGTGATGATTTTTAGTATTGTAGTATTTTAGTTTTTCTTTTAACTAGGAGTAGTTGTAACATAGTCAAATTTTCAATGGGTGATTGTTCCAACCTGCATACAGTAAGTGAATATTATGATCAGTCGACTACAGCAGTGATTCAAAACCTTTTTAATTTCAAGATGCCATTAGGCCTCAGACCCCCATTTTAAAAAATGTTAAATTCCTGGGACCCAATCTACATTGTAAAATCCTTAATGTAAATTTAACGCAGACCCCTAAGGGTACATTTGGTTATCATTCAATTATCTAGGGACCCCCTGGAACCCCCTCAAGCACCTCTGGGGTCCCTGCCTGGACCCCTTGGTGAGAACCACTGCAGTGTTTGTTTACTGACACTAATGTTTACCAATTGCCATTACAATGAATGTATTCAGTGCAGTTCAACAATGCATGAGGGTGTATGACCACAAGATGTCACTGTATGAAAAGACGAGGAAGTGGAATTTGCCACGTCCAAAAACTTCATGACCAGAGAAGTAGGTTTTGTTCAGCCTACAGCTCTCATAGTAATGAAAGACTGCTGGGAAATTTATGGGAAATACATTTAGTCCTTTACAAACTAGCAACATATTAGATAAGCTGGAGTAGCCAGCCTAACATGAGAAACCATTTAAAAAAAATGTTTTAATGTTATATATATAACATAACATATATTGACATGAAAATAACACACACACACACATATATATATATATATATATATATATATATATATATATATATATATATATATATATATATATATATATATATATATATATATATATATATATATATATATTCTTATATATATATTCTTATATATATATTCTTTCTTTTTTTACTGGCAAGTACAAATTTGCATACACTTACTCAGCAAATTGCCAAGAAATCAAGCACACGTATTCTATATCCCTCTTTCAAAGAACTGTAATGAAAGACTATAGAATTGTTCATTCAATACCCAATCATTGTAAAGGCATATTCATCTGAGTCAGCTGCATGCTCCAATTTCTGCACAGCCTTGTCTCGCAAAAGCCTCATGAGCTTCCCTTTATATGTCTTAAACAAGGGTGAAAAAAGAGCTCTCATTATTTTAGTGAGTATCTATGAATGGGTAGCAGTGTTCATTCTTCTTAAATGGCTGATTCAATGTCAGGTTGAGGATCCTATCGTCAATGTGACACTGAGAGGGAGCATTTTCCTTTGGAAGGGCTGGAGATTCCTTCAGATAATATCTTATTGTTTGCTCATCTCTGTGCTCTCAATGACCTGACTGTCCTCGGGGGCTGCCTGTAATCAGATTCAGCCAGCAGTAGAAGGTAGCAGTTTGAGTCTTGCGGAGCGGGGGCCTTGTGTTCCTAGTTTGTCTACTTGGAAAGGCCATTTATCAGCATGAGGTTTTTCAGGCTCAGTCAAGCCCACACGTTGTTGGCCCGAAGCCTTGGCTCGCAACGCTTCCCACAGTCATTTTACTGTAGTTTTTCCTCTGAAATTTCAAAGTGCACTGTTTTGTTAACTGCTACTGTATGCACTTCAAACTCTGGGGGGGTTTGTGACTCCAGGCCACAAGAGAGCCCTTCATAGTTAGCAGCGACTGCTACTATACAGGAGTGTTAACCACTTTCACCCTGGCGTCTCTATTTTGGGCACGTCATAATAGGTGAAGTGGAGAAAAAAAACGAAATCGTGAAAAAATAGTTCAAATAGCAGATCTACAAGCTCACGACATGTCGCATCTTGATGCGTCGCGAGCTTGTAGATCAGCTTTTTCGCAATGTTTTGAAATAGGGCTTAAGAGTGACATAAGTATTAAAGGGATAGTTCAACCCCAAAATGACTTTTTTTCTATCAATTACACACCCCGTGGAGACTTGAATTCATGGAATCTTTTTTCTTTTTGTCGCATTCCTAAGCCAATCATTTGATGACTCAAAGTGTCAACTTTGAGTCTCCTACCGCAGACATTAGCATCTTTCTGCCGGTCATCAAATTATTGGCTTAGGAGATTTAATCTCTGTAATTGATATAAAACAAGATTTTTTTTGGGGTGAACTATCCCTTTAAGAGCCATACAGACAAAGGAGGAAACCTCCAAGGCCATGACCACGCGTACGCTGTAAAAATCCAATGTTAATTTTAACTCTGAAAGTGTAAATATTTTACACTTTAGGGTTAATTAACACTTTAGGGTTTTACTCTGCACTTTCTTTCTTTGTGTCTTGGGTATCTTCCTCGCTGGGCTGTATAGGGAAATCCCCACCTATCCCCTGTAGTTGAGGTTTTAGTTACAGGACTGGCGCCCCAAGAAAGATCCAAACTTGATGTATGAGCCAAGGTGTGGATGCATCAGCAATGGGATGATATGGGTGGGTGGTGGGGGTGGGGGCTTAGAGTTGACCTATCCGGTGCTGCACAAGAGCGTAGTCTAGTTTTGTAATTTGAGACCTACGCACTAAGCACAGTGTATTACTGATCCGTCTTCTCGCTCACATGGATCATCTCTGGTGGACGCATGCATTGTGCAAACTCAATTCATTGTGCGTCATACCAAAAAGCTCTAGCTCTCTTTTTTTGTTGCATTATCTTCTCTGTGATACGTTTCCCATGGTTGCCATGACAAAGCACATATGCTCGCAAATAATTTACACAATTATCTTAAATGGACCCTGCTGATGTCTGAATTATCCAATAAAAGCACAACAAATTAACGCTGAGCACAGAGTGGCCCTCTGAGAGTCCCTGGAGGTGCACTACCTTCGGCCAGTCCGTCAGCTTTCTAAAGAGCCCTCACATGAAACAAAGATCCATTGTTCTCCACATACTAAGAGATATTTGTACACTCTTCTGTATCAATGTTCTTGATTTGATTATACACTCAGGCAATATGCGCATGCAGTTCTCATGTTTGCAGTGAAGTCAGCAGCCTTACACAATCCCATAATTCTCCAGTTACGGAATTGCAAAAAAAAAAGAAGGCATTATAGTATAGACTAGACTAGACTAGAGCAATCACTTTTTCATGGCTCATTTCCTCGGGTTGATTTGATTTTGTTTGTCATCGTTTAGGTGGCAGCTGACAGCCGTTTTGACCCTGAAGATATCTTAAATCTTTACTTGAATATTCCTATTCCAGTTGCTTGCCTTGGTCAGTCCACTAAGGATGCGGGATGAGTGCTTTTACAGTAGCCTCCCCTTTTCTTCCATATCTGTGGAAATGAATACCATATGTTACATGACTGTGTTAGCCTGCTTTCCTTTCCAGGGTCAGTGGCATGTTCAGATTTGCAGAGCTTGTTGCAAAAACCTATGACACAACAGTGTAAACATTTATAGCCTCAAGGATATATTCATTAAGTGGCATTATTTGCTTTAACTGTGCGCTTGGCTGTAGTGAACTCTGTGGGATGTAACTGATGACATTAGTTAACTGGTGAAGAGGGCTATTGTATAGAATTAGGTTTTCTAGTGCAACGCTGAAGTATTTTTCATATAATTAAAAATCTCCAGACCAATAGGCGTACAGCCTTAGCTTGAGATAACATGTGGTTAATTCGTTCGGCTCAATGATGTCTTTAAATGAGTTTAACTTAAGGGGCTCAGTTCAGTTTATTTGCTAAAGATTTCTGAATAAGAATGATGCCAACAATGCTGTATTGTAATAGTAAATAACACACATTTTTCCCTTCCTTGTGTTTATTTGTTGAACCCTATATGGTGTTGTAGGACAACACAGTTCTGTTGCTGTGACCTTGTGTTTGGTTGGTTAGCATTTCTTTGTTTATCATATTGGAACGCTGTGTTACTAAAGAGTCAAGGAATTGAATGAGAACACAGTGAGCCAAGTCACCATTGTCTATCACCTCTCTGAGCCACCCTTATCACGCTGTGTGGTGGAAAGAGAAACGCAACACATAAAGTCATAAAGAACCAGTAATCCTTGGGGGATAAGTACTTAAACAACGATCCCCCAGAGCCCCCTTTGTCCGTATGATTCACCTCAGGTCTGGCAATTTTGATTGACAGCTATAGCAACTGTTTTACTGTGCTGCTCTTGAAATGAGTGGTCCCCAGAGCTTGAGGTAATAACAAGTCTGGAATATTGTCTAGAATAGCGCTTATTACCGTCTCTGTGTAACCATTATTAAATGTGTTCCAGCTGTTTGAATTTCTATGACAAATTCAGGTTTTCACAGTTTTGTCGAGCTTCCTTGGGAGACAAAGGAGGGATTTCCTCTGAAACGGACAGGCGGTGGTAATGCCAACGAACAGGCTTAGTGCTGTTATCAGATAGAAGGTCTAGCCTCCGTATAAACAAATATGAGGACCAATGCATTGAAATGCATTATGCAATGATAAGAAATATCACTCATACAGATTTTATTATTATTATTAAAAAAATTATAATACCCTGGAAAATCAATGGTAACTTGCTTCAATGTTAATGCCTGTGGTTGCACTTAGACCAAAAGAGAAAGGATCTCCGAAAGCAATACATTGCTGGAAAAAGTAGATTGGCATCATCATTAGCCTAATTAGCATAGTGCTTATGCTTCAGAAATGCGCCAGATTGTTTTCTGTGGGAAGTGAGTGTCCTGCTGATTTATAGATCTTATGTTTTTTAGAGCTGGCTGAAGGGCAGCTCTAGTGGAGAGACCAGAACGAATATGTTGTGGACACTTTGCATTGCACAATGCATTTCAAAGGATCGACTTTGCCAGCAATGGGATGTTGCTATACATTTGAATGGCCGATAAATATTGCAATACATATATTCTAGGGACCAACTTTGCCAACCAATCAGGGCAGCGTATACTCCCCAAAAACCAAACCAATCGAAGCAGTGTATAACCTAAGAAGGAGCAATGGAGGCCTGACGGCTGGACATAGAGGGCCCGACCACGGCCGTTCATCGTGCAAGTTCATTACTTCCAGGAGGAGAATTAACGAAACCTGTCTGTCTGTCTTTCTGTCTGTTTGTCACGAGTACAGCTCGGGCACTGTCTGACCAAACAGCCTCCAACTTGGTGTGTGTCTCATATGACCTGGGGATGTGCTGAGGCCCAACAGTTTCCGAGAACCGAATGTCTGTATCTGTCTGGCCTGCGGAGGATGCACCCAATCTCAGTGTGTTTTGGGGAGTGTGGGCACCAGCTTCCCTGATTGGCCAACACAGCCCTCCGGCTTAACTGATTGGCCTAGCGTCCCGTCGGATGGACCAATGGAGATGGTGAGGATGCAAGGAGTAGAGGTGGCGAAAGGTGAAGCAGTTTAAATGCCTGGGGTCAACTATCCAAAGTAATGGGGGAGTGTGGAAGAGAGGTGAAGAATAGAGTACAAGCAGGTTGGAACAGATGTAGGAAAGTGTGACAGGAGTGATTTGTGACAGAAGGGTACCAGCCAGCGTGAGAGGAAATAATGTATAAGACAGTAGTGAGTCCAGCCATGCTGTACGGCTTGGATATATGGTGGCACTGACGAAAAGACAGGAGGTGGAGCTGGAGGTGACAGAATTGAGGACGTTACGATTCTCATTAGAAATGACAAGGGGGGGACAAGGCCAGAACAGAACTGACTGCATCAGAGGATCAGAGGGTTTGAGGATATAAAGCAAGAGAGGCGAGGTTGAGATGGTTTGGACACGTGCGGAGCAGGGATGAGGGGTACGTTGGGAGAAAGGATTCTGAAGATGGAGCTGCCATGCAGGCAAGAGGAGAAGAGGAAGGCCCCAAGAGGAGGTTTATGGATGTGGTGAGAGAGGACAAGCAGGTGAGGTGGCTGGAGTGACCGAGGAAGATGCAGAAAACAGAACCAGCTGGAAACATAATCTGCTGTGGCGATCCCAGTGGGAATTACCCGAAAGAAGAAGAAGAAGTTATTCAAACTATTCAATTTAATCGATTATAAAAAAATATTTCAATGAAATAATTTTGGGGAAAATATTTGGTCACAATTTTCATAAATAGCAGATCTACACAGGTATAGCCAGCTCTTAACTGGGATTTTTCACCACAGTCTTGTTGCCTTGACTGAAGCAGTGGCCTCACTATTGACTCTGTCCTTGAAACCAGGTAGAGAGACACAGGCCTGTTTATATTGAATAAAAACAACAAAGGACAGACAAGGTTCATTTACTTTTTGAGTCAAGTACAAAGGTAAAGTGACCTGTCAGGGGGTACAATAGAATAAGCTCAGAACCGGAAAATGGGAGAAGAGAACTCAGTTCAGTTGATTACTTCAGACAACTGTAATATTTCATGACTTAGGTCGGATGATGAAAAATGTCCTTTGTATCTTTAGCTTTTGATAGTAGTAGACACACACACACACACACACACACACACACACACACACACACACACACACACACACACACACACACACACACACACACACACACACACACACACACACACACACACACACACACACACACACACACATACCACTACCACCACCACCACCACTACCACTTAACAAAACCAAAAAAGCATAAAACCTTTCAAACATTATGACAGCATGTGTCATTCTTCCACTCTTTACTGGTAAAATAGATTTGGTAGTTTAGATCAGGGATAAGAGTAATACAAATTGTGTTATTATTTACCAGAATTATGTTAATATTAGAGTGTGTGTGTGTGTGTGTGTGTGTGTGTGTGTGTGTGTGTGTGTGTGTGTGTGTGTGTGTGCTCGCGCGTGTGTGTGTGTGTGTGTGCTCGCGCGCGTGTGTGCGCGCGCGCATGTGTGTGTGTGTGTGTGTGTGTGTGTGTGTGTGTGTGTGTGTGTGTGTGAAAGTATAAGTGAGTGGGACACGGGGGCCTGTCCATCCTGTCACACAATAAACAGTTTGTTTCCCAGGAGCACCCCTCATGTTCCTGTTGTTGGCTCCGTCGCTGCTCACTGGGAAACGTCCTGGCCTCTATTGTGCGCGAGGTCAGGGGTCACAGGATGCTCCTAAAGGCCCAAAGGGGGAGGTAAGAGGTTGGATTTGAGGTATGATAAAGAGTCCTCGTCCCCCCCCCAACCCCCCCCTTTAAAAACAAAACTCCAAAATTGGTCCTTTTTCTCTCTTGTCATGCCATCCTTCACTCTGAAACACATTCATTTCAAGCATTTCAGGAAACTAAGTCAGGGTCTTGTGAAAGCACAATGGGGAGGACTGACCATTTAATACTAAACATCCTGATTGCCTTTGGTCAATGCTCCAATGTGTAGACCACTGTTCCCTGTTTGCGTCCTTTGTATGTCTTTATTAGGTCCTTCAGTGTAGCCATTTTCCTTTAATGGAGGGCATAGTATGCATGCTTTCCCACAGAAGTATGAGGAATTCATTCTGACCAGCAAATTAGGGGTAAGGCGTATCATTAAAGAAAGAAAAAAAAAACAGCTAAGAAAGGTCTATTTGTATCTTGTCACACAATGTTCAGCCAACCTCAGCCACAGTGAGCCCAGACTTGACCGAAGCTATGATATCCATGCACCGCATTGGATGTGCTTACATTGACAATGACTAGTCCTTTCAACAGAACTGTATAAACAGGCGTATAAATATTGTTTTTACAGCTAGATTAAGAATGGCATTTTTATAAAATCAGAATGGAGACACCGTTACAACCATAATGAAATCTCTTTGCACCACTCTTGGGGCTACAGGATGGCAGCAGGTGCTGAGGTTTGTGTGTGTGTGTGTGTGTGTGTGCGTGCGTGCATGCGCGTGCGCGTCTGTGTGTGCGTAACAGCCTGTACATGACATTTCCTGTAAAGTTATTCAGTTTATTTTTGAAGACTTTGAGAAATATTCTCTTACTTTTTTGTTTATTGCACTTGAACTAAAGAGATTTAGGGCCCTGAAGCGCTGGTCCTCTACCCAGTGTACTGAGGGACTGAGGATGAGACATTACACTTCTCTCTGGACATTTTCAGACACACATTCATCTTTTTTATGATGCAAGGGCCACGGCTTTGAACAATATACCAGATGCTCCTTCCATAGCATATTGTCATCTTATTATTACCTGTCTTTTAGTGGCATGCCATCTATAGTAATTTTTTTGCAGTGCCTTCAGACAACAACAGTAATGTGATGTTTTTGCATTTGAATGCATTTAGATTTTTTTTCATCTGCCATTTCCAAATCAGTCTGAAGCATAGTACACGGTGCAGAAACGCAGCAAAACATGCTGTTGGCCAGTGGTTCCCAAACGGTGTACCGAATCAAACTGATGTGCCCTCCAGGTGTGCTTTGGGATTTTGTAACAACCTGACATTATTATTGCAACAACTACAACTAGTCCCTATTTTGGGAATGTCATTATATAGGCGAAAAGTTTAATATAAATTTTGATAATATGAAATGTTTTCTCAAATTGGCAAAAATAGCTTATCTACTGTCTAAGCTCACAACATAAATGCATCGCTACGCGTTGTGAGCTTGTATGTCTGCTTTAGAATACAGGTGTGCCTTGACCAGTGGTGGAAAGTAACTAAGTTCATGTGCTCAAGTACTGTACTTAAGTACAATTTTTAAGGTATTTGTACTTTACTTGAGTATTTCCAATTTCCAATACTTTTACTTCTACTCCACTACATCTCAGAGGCAAATATTGTAATTTTACTCCACTACAATTATTTGAAAACTTAAGTTACTAGTTACTTTGTAGATTTTGATTATTATTACAAAACATACATTAACCACTTCAGCCCTATATACATTTCGTCCATTTGCTCACAATGCGTCAAGATGCGACGCATTGTGAGCTTGTAGATCTGCTATTTTCAAAAGATTTTTATACATTTGAAAACTTGAAATGGGACATTCTGCATAATGAGTTCTTTTACTTTTGGTACTTTAAGTACATTTTGATGCCAATACCTTTATACTTTTACTCCAAGTACATTTTGAATTCCGGACTTTTACTTGTAACAGAGTATTTCTACATTGCAGTATTTACTTAAGTAAAACATTTGAGTACTTCTTCTCACCACGTGGCCTTGAGTTTGTGACTTGCCCAATAGTGTGCCTTGGACCCCAAAAGTTTAAAAACCATTGCTGTAGGCTACACATACATACAGCAGTACACTTCGATCAGTGGCTACTATAGGGCCTAGGCTACTACTATCTTTTGCATAAAAGAAAAGAGATCCTAAAACGTGTCGAGTACGGCTCAATGACTGCACCTTATTTTTAACCTTGTACTTGTATTTCTGACAACTTAGAAATTGTAGCTGTAAAGTGAGACGTCAAACGGTAATGCGATCGACGTTAGGTGTTACACACCGTGATCTTAAACTTTTTTCTAACCACGGGCAATTCTGAATATAATGCTCATAGTTTGAGTTACATACTCTGCATTTTCCCCCGGGCCTGACCCTCACCCCCCAACCTGCCCTATCGTATCAGGTTAGGAGTTACTGGAGCAGGGAGGTGACAGCTGGAAATGGTTTGGGGGGTGTGTGTGTGGGGGGGGGGGGGGTCCTGGGATAGTTTGTTTTCAGACCAGGCTTCGGGGGGAATGAGCAGGGAGACGTGGATGACGGACGCGTGGTACGCTTTAGCCGTCGGTTCGATGGTGCTGCTCTCCTCTTGGTGCTAATAACTTTACTGTGAACGATGTCACAGCGAACATTTTGCAGCACAGAATGTCAGGTTGGCTCCGAGGGATCACCCCCCCGTGAGCAGGCTGTGCCGTCCTGGCATGCCAGCAATGTGCCACTATCTGAGCCAGTTAGACACTGTGTGCTTTGAATTTTCCTGGAGCACTTTGACCCTTCGTGGGCTTAATTTCCTGGTCCGTTGTGTTTCTACACTGTACGTCTGCAGTGCAGAACTGGGGGTCTGGCACAACTAGGCTTTCTCACTTCACGCAATCCCTACTCAGATGGTGGTGGTGGTGGTGGTGGGGGTGCTTTTTTCCTTTCTTTATGACCAAATAAATCTGTCTGGTGCCAAAGAAAAAAAAAAAGGGGATTAAAATTCCCCTTTCGCTGTCTTGAGGAGCCCAGCTGCACTGCACTGTTTGTTTTCCACAGCACCGTGCAGCTGCAGAGCAGTGCATTAGGAGAGGTAGGCCGAAGCTAAACAGAAATGACTTATTTTCGTTGGCACGTACGGTCCCCATTCACCGTGTGATAATTACATTGTGGAATTAGACGATAAGAACAACAGTCTGGTTAACACCATTTTAATGTGGCCAAATATGCACTCTACTTAGATATTCCATACTGTAGGCGAATTTTTAACCCTACAGTACACGCAACTCCCCCACGAGCTATTTCAGAGAACTAGCTATACCACTACACATTAATGATGAGGTTCGACCTGTTGCATAAGCCTATTTACTCATGCTATATCTAATTTAGAATGTTTGCTTATCTCTTCGGCATCACACAGGGCTTGTTGGTCATTCTGCATAACCTGCAGGAAGAGCGTTGTATGCATAAGGACGTGGAGAGAGGTGTTAAGTTAAGGTGAATCTTGGGACAGCTCGACACCGGTAGGAATGCGGGGGAGCGAGTGAGACACGTCTGTGGGCAGTGTATTGTCTGTGGCAGTGTTGATGATTTCGTCGACTCAAACCATGACGAAAAATGTTCGTCGACTACCTTTTTTCACTGACGAAAACTAAGTAAGAACTAAATAAAAACTAGGCTACGCTACGATGACTAAAACTAAGACTACATATAATTGACAATTTCATCAACAAACAAAAAACAGACAAAGATGTTAGGGAGGGACTAGTGGAGAAGAGATCAAGTAGAACTAAAAGACAAGTCATTTTATCTTTGGTTGCGCTCTGCAAATGGCAGATCTACAAGCTCCCATGTCATTTGTCCATGTGTGGTGCAGCCATATGGAATGTGTGGAATGCATAATAAAAACATATTTAAAATTGTGTTTTGATATATTAACCGTAGGAAGTATTAAGTTGGCTTTCAGTTAGCACATGCATTCCACAGGGCTGGACCACACGTGGACAAATGAATGACATCATCAACTTGCGACGGGCGTTGTCCCCCTTCAGTAAAAGATGAACTATTTCTATAGTAAATAGAACATTTTTAGTTACAGAGGGCAATTATAATGTATTAAGGCATATAAGGCTTATTCACCAGGGATCCTCTTAATGAGCATTTGTCAGCACCAATTATATGAAGATTATGTTAAAAATGGGTGAAGTGCTCCTTTAAGTCAGTGGTTCTCAGCCTTTTCTGGATCAGGGCCCACTTGAAAAAGTTGAATGCATTCGCGGCCCACCCATCTGACAGATGCATTGTCAGAGCAGGCCCACGTGCAATACCCTCGTGGCCCACCAGTGGGCCCCGGCCCACAGGTTGAGAACCACTGCCTTTAAGTGACTCATTCATAAAGAAAAAAAAATCCCATCTCTGCTGGTTCTCCTGCTGAAAAAGTGTGGGAACAGCTGATCTATGGCAGTGGATCTCAACCTTTTCAGGCCGTGCCCGCGACCCCCCAAAATAATCATATTTGACCTGGGGACCCCCCCAAATAATCATATTTGAACTGGGGACCCCCCAAAACAATCATATTTGAACTGGGGACCCCCACCCTGACAAGCATTTGGAATTGTAGGAGTTGAGGCATTACATTTAGTTTCACTCGGTTCCACAGATAAATATTGTGAAACTAGCTGATCTACAAGCTCACAACGCATATTTTTTTTTGCCTCTTTCTTATATTATTTGACAATTTGGCCAATGTTTGACCAGTTAGTTTGTTGATTACTTTTGATGCAGGAATGGTCTTTTTTCTTTTCTTTCTTTCTTCCTTTATTTTGAGGTCTTAAAAGTCCTTAAATTGTCACTTCACTGTCATCTGGGGACCCCCCAAAATCACGTGGGGAGCCCCCTGGGGGTCCCGACCCACAGGTTGACTGTTCTGCTGTAGACAGTGATGGAAGACGTACTCAGATTTGTTACTCAAGTAGCAATACAATGTATATATATGTAAATACAGTTACAAGTAAAACTCCTGCATTCAAAATTTTACTCGAGCAAAAGTAAAATGTATTGGTATCAAAATGTACCTACAGTACCAAAGTAAAAGTACTCACTATGCAGAATATTCCATTTCAAGTTCTTGTTAATGTTTTCGAAGAATCATTAAAAAAATAGCAGCTCTACAAGCTCACACAACGCTTTGCATTGCAATGCATTGTGGGCTTATAGCCTAAGTACAAAATAGGGCTTTATTTGGTTAATGTTTCTTTTGTATTAATAATCTGAATCGGCAAAGTAACTATAGTAACTAAAGCTTTTCCAATAATTGTAGTAAATAGTAAATAGTACATTATTTGCAGCTGAGTTGTATAGTGGAGTAGACTTAGTGGAGTATTGACATATGGAAATACTCAAGTAAAGTAAAAGTACCTAAAAATTGTACTGCAAGTTCAGTACTAGTAAATTGTACTTATACTTTCCACCACTGGCTGTAAAGGTTGACTGCAAAAGCTGTGGTGGAAAGTAACTAAGTACATGTACTTAAGTACAATTTTGAGTTACTTTTTACCAGTTGTGAGCTTGTAGATCTGCTATTTTCAAACATTAGCACTTTAACTTTTGGTACTTTAAGTATATTTTGATGCCAATACTTTTGTACTTTTACTCAAGTAACATTTTGAACACAGGCCTTTTACTTGTAACAGAGTGTTTTCATATTGTGGTATTGCTACTTTTACTTAAGTAAAATATGAGTAAAATATCTGAGTACTTCTTCCACCACTGTGCAAAAGTACAGGAAAAGAGTGTGACTGCCCAGCAGGTCCTGAGGAGTTCTCCCTCTCCCCTCTGCTGAATACACTCACTCAATACGGCCTGACCTTGGAGTTGGCCAAAGAAGAGAGACAGTCTGAGCTCTACTCAATACTCTGACATATCCAATACTATTTCGCTCACAAGACTTTTTTTTTTCTCCTTCTCCCTCTCCTCTGCCGGCACATCAATTTTGAGTACTCAGAGTTCTCTATGCCTCCCTCCCAATCAACCCAGCCTCCATTTCCCGGTGGAATATACTGCCAGCACATCAATTTAGTAAATAACAAACACGTTGCCCATTTCACCCCTCTGCATTTAATGATTACATTCAATGTCATTCTTACGTTCTGCCTGGAAATTTTCTGCTCTGGATTTTTCCACCAGAAACAGAAAGTGTCTCTAGTTAAGGGAAAAACAAAAAAAATGTCAAGTAGACATAACAATCCAGTAAAAACAAAAGTGTAAAAACAAAAGTATACTTAAGTTAGAGTTAGTGATGATTTGTTACAGCGAAAACATCATAGCCTCATCATCAGTGTCTCAAAGAGAAAACGAGTAAGTAACGCTACTAAATATGACTTGTTTTTCCACAGCGTTCATCTCCTCCACACCCATATTTCACAGCTGTATAGACACAGTATTGGTACTCAGTAAGTACGAGTCAACTACTAGCAGAAGAACTGTTCTGTAATTCTAATGGAGCCAAGTTTTTATACACCAACACATAAAGATGATGACTTCCAGACCCAGCGCATTATTCCAACAGATTGTGTGCTGGTCATGGTCTTTCAATACCTAGGAAAAAAAAATAAAAGACTAATAATAAGTAATCCATGAGAGAAACTAACCCCCCCCCCCCCCCATATAAACTGGGAATAATATCTTCTCCTGTGTATTCGTAGACGCGGAGAAGAAAAAAAAAAAAAAACGTGCACACTAAAAATATGCAAAGAACTTGTGGTGCAGTTTCCCAAGGCCAGAGAAAGGAAATAGACTGACAGTTTCTCCCTGACCTCTTCACTACCCCCCTCTAACCTTGTAACAACCCCCGTGGGGGATCCTGTCTCTATGTGTAAAACAGACAGTCAAAAAGCATCCTGGAAACTTTAGAGCTCCGAAAAAACAAGGGGACATGAGGAAGTCCAATAAGCTTGTATGTAGAGGGCTCAGTCAGGAGATAATCTGGAGGCCACACAGACCAGGCGCCAAGCCCATAGGACAAGCTCCCCTGCAAGCATGGGCTCTGGCCCTTTCCACAGAAGAGCAGTGTAGTCATTGTTGTCTTTGGAAAGTAAGCAGCTTTAGTGGGTCCAGTGGTGTGAAAGCCACCTCTCCTCTTGAGTGTCTGCTCCAGACCCGGTTGTTGACATACAGGGCAGGTGCAGCTGCTCTCTCTGACTGCAACACACACACGCACACGCACACGCACACGCACACACACACACACACCACGCACGCACACGCACACACACACACACACACACACGCACACGCACACGCACACGCACACGCACACACACACACACACACACACACACACACACACACACACACACACACACACACACACACACACACACACATGCATGCAACAGAGACACAAACACTCACGGGCACACACACAAATACTGACACACATACACGCACGCACGCATGCACAAGCATGCATGCACGCACGCATGCACACAGCTTGGATGTCACAAGACAGGGGTATATGGACAAAGACAAATCTGCCATTTTCTTTAATATCTCTGCAACAATCAGTAAGGCATTGCTGGGTTAACACAGGGGCCACAGAGATGAAAACAATGGCAGGATTCTTCTGGCTTGAAGATGGCTATGGGAAATGGCAGGGATGCCAATGCTGATAAGTGACTGAGGGGCTCGAGTTACTTCCAGCTGTCTGCAGCCATGCATGCCTCTGTGGAACGTATGGTTCACGCATAATGCAAACCATTTCATTCGCGGAACACTCATAAAAAAATCTGGCGGACGTATTAAATAAAGTCAACAGCCTCTCACTTGCATAGGGTTTACATCACAGGAAAGCGCATCCAATCCTCCAAGGAGCAGTGCAATGCATCCCTCAGCTGAGAAAACACAGACTGTTAAAGGCACTGGACTCGTAACCGATCATGTTAACTGGATCAATAAAACCAATGGTTTGCAAAGTGGGGTCCGGGGACCCTGGGGAAGTTATGGGGGTCCCCAGCAAAATGAGAAACAGTTGAACAATTTAAGCCCCATTTTATACTTCATTTACACTATCAAAATTTTCAAAAATGGCGTTGCATTGCAAGACGTTGTGAGATTTATGCCCATCTTTCGCCGCAGGCTGAAAACCCACCTCTTCAGGAAACACTGCCCTGACCCTTCCTCTTAGCCTTGCCTACTTGTTGTCAATTATTTGCACGAGCTCTTGTTTTATTGGATCTTGTTTATTTGATACACTTATTTGTTTTAGCTCTTGCTCATTTGATTTTCCTATTTGTCTCATCTGTTTAAGAAAGTAGGTAGCTGATATATTGCACTTTTACCTTAGCGCTAGGTATACTCTTAGTTTCTTGTTTTTGAAGAGAATGCACTTAAGACTTCTGGTGATTAGTAGTTTTCTTGCCTACTTACGTTGAATGCACTTATTGTAAGTCGCTTTGGATAAAAGCGTCTGCTAAATGACTGTAATGTAATGTAATTATAGATCTGCTATTTTTGCAAAGAGGTAAATTTCTCTATTCACTAGAAGTTATAAGGACTATAAATGACTATTCAGATCATAGGTATCACTGTCTCCCCCTACAGTGCAGACAGTTGTAGAATTCTGTACTACATCTAATCAAACAACAAAAATAATCTCTTATGGGGGTCCCTGGCACAAACTCTTTTCAATGGGGGTCTACGGCCTAATATATTCATATGGGAGTCCTTGACATTGACAAAATGTTTGAGAAGTACTGAATGAAACTAGTGATAGCAGAATGCCTGATGGATACAGCATCTGGACAGAGCCTGACTATGGCATTGTGGATAGCAATTAGAGAGGTCGCTCAAGTCATAGCATCTCGAGAGTTGTAGAAAGTAAATCAGTATTTCTACTGTGAATTGGTGGATGTATATTTGCCATATTTTTGCTCTGTTAGTGTAGCACAGTTGTACAGTACAACTGTACATTTTCGTGCGGTTTACATTTGTTCTATTTAAAGTGCAAAGCTCGCACAGTTTGTCGGCAAGAGGTAAATAGGAATGACTATAGCATATACTTCCTCACTGGCGACATGGAAAACAAGCGACACACTGCATTAGCATCACCTCAATACCATTGAGGGCCTCTTCCTGTCCATTTGGAAAATATAAGTATGTTTTCAAGAGGCCTCACATTCAGAAGGAGAGTGCTTTTGGCAGGGCTTTGAAGTTCTCAGAAATAATGCTCCTTAAAAGCATCTTCTGCGATACGGAAAAAGGCGGATAGCCATTTCAAAAGGCCTGTGAGCACTTCTTTAACAGCCATGTAAATTCAGAATTAGGCAATTTGAGGAGCCTTTCAATCATATTGCTACAGTGTCTGGTAAAGCAGTATTGATGAGCCTACGTTACGGTGAGGATATTTTATTCAATTTATGATGTGAACAAATATTATTAAAGAAACAAAGTTGACTGATTCATCAGTGTGGATCGTATGGTATTCAAAACGGTCAATATTATCGCTTTATGAGGACATCAGCACCTGTCGCTTCTCTTAGTACGTGTTTACAAGCTCACAGTGCGTCGCGATGTGACACATTGCGAGCTTATAGATGTGCTAAATTTTCGCAGCGCGACACCATCGTATGACAAATTATAAATAAAACAGGGCTTCAGTGGATAAGAAACGCCTACAGTTTGAATCACTGCACAGTACACAATCAACAAAATTCCTGTCTTGAAAATAGGAACGTTTTGGAAAGGTACACTGTTTAAGCGCAACACAACACCAGAGAGAAGCAGAGGCGGGAATAACATTTCAAAACATGGTCTTTTATTTTCCCTTCTCAAGCTCAGTTTAGTGTTTCAGTTACACCCTCCAGGCAGTAAAAATTGTCATCTAATAGTGTGCTCACAGTCTTAAATGCCATATACGCCCATGCCCGCCTGAAAAGGGGATCTTTCTGTGGAGAGAGAGAGAGAGAGAGAAAAAAAAGGATATGAGGTTATTTTGGTGAGATGTGTGATTGCATGAGGCCACGAGGCACTCCCATCCAGAGTCAGCAATGATGACTGACTGAGGAGGTGATAGGAGGGAGGGAGGTTGGGATTAAGTACTGAGCTAATAGCAAAGAGGTGATGCAAAGCAGCTCAGCTCAAATCAGGTCCTGTCCTTCTTAGTTAAACAAAAGACAGGGGTTCCATTTAAAAGCTAGACTGTAAACTCTGCCGCGCTAATTAAATTTAACTTAAAACTGACCTGTACGGGTTAAATTGACATTCCAGATTTTACTCCGCAGGGTGACACACTTTTTAAAACAATGTTACTTAGTGCTTGTGCAGTAAAATAAACTAAAGATAAAAATAGATAAAATAAAGTGGCATCATGCATTTATACCGGTGGAGGCTGTTCCAGAGTCTTAGGGGCTTGATGGCCAAAGCCCGGTCACCCTTGGTCACCAACTTTGACAAAGAAACGATCAGTAAAGGCGTATCAGATGACCACAGGTTACAAACTGGCATATATGAGATTAGGAGCTCAGTTAGGTAAAACTAGGTGCCGGACCATGAGGAGCTTTATAACAACATACACACTTATTTTGTTGGCAAACTGTCATCCAATATGGTTTAAAGGAAATAAATAAGTCATGATTTTATTTTGATTGTAACAAACCAGTAATACATAATGTGGCTAAAATCAATCACAACTTATGGGATGAAAGCATATCTTGTGGTGTGTGTGTGTGTGTGTGTGTGTGTGTGTGTGTGTGTGTGTGTGTGTGTGTGTGTGTGTGTGTGTGCGTGTGCGTGTGCGTGTGTGTCTGTCTGTGTTTTATCTCTATGTGTGAATGCACATGCATGTGCTTTGTATGTAAAATTGTACAATTGAAGCATAGTATTTTGTTTATTTGTTTATTGTTTGTTTAGCCTTTATTTAACAGGTAAGCTAATAGAGAACCAGTTATTTTGATTTAATGTTTTATTAGACAGAAATGTAAAAACAGCACGAGTACAGTCAAACACTTTGTCTAAAAGGATAACACCAAAAAAGTCCTTGCGGTCTTGTTTCCATTCCATTGGGGTCCTAGGTTAGGTCTCAATTACTACTATTACTATTATAGTTATAGTTATAATTACTATAGTGACCTGGCTGGGACACATGGCAAAAACAAAATACATCAAAAATATAACATTACAAGATAATACAAAAAAAATAATATAATAAGGATCCAAAGTGATGTAAGCTTCAAAGACAATAAGAATGACACACATTAAATAGTATTAGCTTTAAGGCTGCATGGGTGATATATCAACTTTATATCATATCATAATGACACTAGATATCGTCAGGGATTTTGGACATTTTAATAAGTCTTAAGCACAAGTCTTCTCCTGGTTTTAAAGGCTGCATAACTTCAGTAAAGTGAAGTAATTTTCTGAACGTACCAGATTGTTCTGGTGGTTCTATTATTTGCCCTCTTAGTTATTATATGGTCATTACTGATAAATATTTTGCAAAACTCTCATTGTGTGAATATCTTGTGAAAGCACCAATAGTTATCCCCACAATCACAATATCGATACAGCAATATTTGGTCAAATAAAAAAGTTAATGTATGTATGTATATAGTGATATTTGATGTTGACTATATTGCCCAACCCTAATTCAGGTTCAAATTGATAATGTACAGTAGATTTGGCACAGGCAGATATGTCGAACACGCTGCAACAGATCAGAGGAATGACATGAGGAAGTCTTTTACACCTCTCAAACAGTGAGGCACAAAAAGAAAAAGCGGAAAAAAATGTGATGGAGTTGGGCTGGGAATTACTGCTGAATTAAGCACCACTTTGATCAGAAACTGATTGACCGATGGTTGGCAAAACATGAAAGGATGACCTTGAATTCTCCAAAGCGAGTATGGATTGGCACACAGCACCTCTAGCTCTCTCTCTCTCTCTCTGCGTATGTCTCCCCAATACACATCCAAATCCTCATGCACACACACACACACACACACACACACACACACACACACACACACACACACACACACACACACACACACACACACACACACACACACACACACACACACACACACACACACACACACACACACACACACACACACACACACACACACACACACACACACACACAAATGCACACAGAAACAAGTAAGTGGAATGGACAAGCATGTCAACACACACATATACACACATGCACACACACACATGCACGAACGCACACACACACACACACACACACACACACACACACACACACACACACACACACACACACACACACACACACACACACACACACACACACACACACACACACACACACACGCACACACGTGTACACACAAGTGCACAATCCCTCTCTTTTTCACACTTATCCACAGTCTCCCTCTTTTCGCAGGGGGAAAAAAATGAACACACAGTCACGTACGACAAGTCAGAGTTGAGAGAGCAACTTCAAAGTAAGGCAGATGCGGGGACAGCTCTCACTGAATTAATTTTCTGGCCACCAGTCGATCTGCCCTCGGGCTAAGATTGTGGCTGTTCGCATCTCTCCTGACCCCTCATCAGCTTCCAGTTAAGACCGATCCCACACTAGCAAGGGAGCCATAGAGAGAGGAAGAGATACATACAGTAGGTAGATTTAAAGGAGATAAAAAACCTTCTACTGTACAACGTGTAGTGGGTGTAAGGAATATAAAGCTTACATTCCATTTTCATCAAACACTCACTTAGCATAATCTCTGGAAAAGCTACGGCTCATTTAATAGTGCAGTTTAGCCTATGAATGAAATATTGAGGAAACTGAGGGTTTTCACTCAGAGGATACTACACACATAGGCTAATTTTCAGGTTTTCGATATCTGAAATTTCACAAGTATTAAAAAACCCCAACTTATTAACCACTTAAACCTAAATACTTTGCTGACCGGGGTTGCCCAGGGCTCTATCCCTTCCTTTTTTCACTCCACTCCAAATCCGATGTTAAAACAGAACATTCACGCTAGGGTTCATGTGGTTAATTCTGTTATGTATCAAACTATTTTGCAAGCAGAGGTTTTTGAGATGCGTGCAGCGTAGTAATGCTATAATGTGCTTTACTTTTGAGACAGCCAGCAATCATTTTGTAAGAGTATAGCCTAAGCATCATTTTCCTTTTCTTCCAGTTGGTGATTATCTCGTTTTGCAATGAACCTTTTCAAATACAGGGCTATGAGAATGTGTTTTTTTCCCTTTCTTTTTTCGTTTTTCATTTTTCATGGACGTGTCATATCTCATTGTCCTGTTACAGGTTACTGTGGACAACAGTGTAAATACTACATGCCAATGGCACTTAATAGCACACCACTGAAACTTGTGCATGGGTGAGAAGTGTCAATGTTTGAGAAATCATCTTGTTTAGATTCACCAATGACCTCTAATGTGTCTCATTGTGATGTTTTTATGTTGATTTGATTTAATATTTGATATGTATTAATCATTCATAAGTGTATATTCTATATGAACTCTGGATATAATGTAATTATGCCTCCTGGGACATGCGCAATGAATCCGTTATATTTCTCACTTGTAATACTTATCTTTTCCCCAAACTTTTCTACAGTCTATGCTTTCACTCTTTTTATTTTAGCTTAAGAATATAACTTAGGTGTCATTGCTGAGGGAAAGCGGGACGGTTGCATCATTAATTTGGATGACTGAAATGAACATGGCTTGTGTAAGCATCATTTGGAAATTGCATTATATTACGTTCTGCCGCTCACTGCCATACAGAAAGACAATGATATGTAGCCCGGAGGGCAAATATTCACCTGCTAGTGCATGCATGCATGAATGTGTGTGTGTGTGTGTGTGTGTGTGTGTGTGTGTGTGTGTGTGTGTGTGTGTGTGTGTGTGTGTGTGTGTGTGTGTGTGTGTGTGTGTGTGTGTGTGTGTGTGTGTGTGTGTGTGTGTGTGTGTGTGTGTGTGTGTGTGTGTGTGGGGGGGGGGAAACCCATTGTCCAAGACCACCATGCATTCGATTCTTAGTGATACAGTATGCAACCACACATTGCTCTTAACTGAAAACACAGACACACACACACACACACACACACACACACACACACACACACACACACACACACACACACACACACACACACATTGACACACACACACTCTGACTGACACGCACAAACACACACACAAGCACCCATGAGGTGTGGGGTTCTAATGAGGCCCTTGGAGACACTGCTGGATTGTCAATCAAACCTCAGCTTGCTGACACGTGGTCGACAACATCAATGAGTTTCTCCCTCTCAAACAGAGGGAAGCCTGTCAAATTGCATCCGAAGCTAAGAGAAATCGGAAGTCCATAGGAGTTTTCGCTGAGAAAGGTGAGAGAGGGTATGAAAGCGGGCTAAAACTTAAGAGACAGACTCAGAATAATAGGTAACACGGCAGGAGATGTTTTGGGGGAAATGAGGAGGAAAACTTTGATTCCCGTGCCCATCTTGGAGTTTGCATTGCAGTTTTTCTCTCTTCTTGCATTTTAAACCACATATCCTCCAACTTAAGAATTGCTAAAGTTTTATACGGCAAGTTCTTTTTGGACGAACAAAGAAAGTCACAAGGACTTCTTTCTGCTCTTTTTAAGAGTGTGTGCAGGCAGAATCAGGACTCCAACCCAATTCCTCGAGTCAACAATGCAGCCATGTATTTCAGAGTCTATGGGGGCACTGAGCCAGGGCTGTCCTGTCAAGGTGGGAGGCCTGGAGATCCAACCTGCTATCTACTTGCATGGTTTTCGCTACCAAGCCAAACCTGCTGTGACCGTGCTATAACAGGCCATGCTTATCCCCAGTACTGAAGGGCTTTGCCTTTCCCAGTGTATTGTTTTAGGACACACACAGACATACAATTTGCATGGCAGTGTGTAATTATGACTTTCTCACTAAGCCTGGCCTGTCATTATAACACTGCTGAAGGCAACATGGGTGCCGGCGGTAGCCTAGACACTAAATAGGAAACACCACATGGCCATCACTGTAGTAGAGGCAGTGCACAACAGGGACAATTCACTCTCCAGTCTCTCATGTAACGCGGGTTCAAGCCAACAACACATATTTTTATTCTTAAGTCATTTTGCACTCATGCGTGTATAGCCTATATAAGTCCCTCTTCTTGTCAGTCGTGTGTGTTGTGGTGTCTTGTGGTGTACCTGCACCTATTGTCACCAAGTCAAATTCCTGTCCAAACATTGTATTAGGGATGATTTATACACTTTTGTACGGTGAAGTGTAAAATCGGGATGTAGTCTGTGGGTAAAGTCTTTCACATTCTTGCTTTGCCTGAATCAGCCTATAAGGATATAGTCACTTTGGGGTGAGTTGGATAGTTACTAAGCTTGTCCCTCTGCTTCTTGTAACAAAGAAAGTGAAGTTCCCTTCCCTTTGTCTGCCTGCATGATTCATGATACTACTACCCTGAATGACTAATAGACCACCCTGCCAAATGGTTCTTACACTAATATTTAGAAGTTTCCTCTCATGATTTATACGGGCTGTTTTAGAACTGTTATGATTTTGATACATAGATTTGATACATTTTAAAAAAAAAGTTATTAATGCTAACCTCATATCAATAAATAGCAACAAAATTACATTGACACAAACAACAGCCAAGGGCAAAATATTGATATATAGGCTAATAATAACAATAATAATAATAATAATAATAATTGTAGCCTAATTTTAACACCATAACTGAGTGTATGTGTTGAATTGAGTGTAAAATAATGCATAAACATCCATCATGAAGCAATAGTTATTTATTTATTTAGTCTGTAAAAGTATTCTATATGAGATGAAGAAGACATAATAGCCTTTCTGTCTGTCTATAACCACTTTATTCCTGTATGATGATGAAGCTGTAATTAGTTTTATGGTTATGTTGGGTTAGCATGCTGGCTGTTTGGGGGTTAAGAATAGCTGATCTACATGGTGCTGGTTGAATGAAGTGTCGGTTTTCAGCTCAAACTCCTCCTCTACGGTTCTTCCACTTCAACAACCAAGTTGTTTGGAGCGCATTCCCCGGCAGCAATGTGGAGGGAAACAGCTATTTCGTCTAGCTGAAAAAAATAATCATTATTATTATTGTAATTTTTTTTTTGCAACCGGTTTGCTACTATTTTGGCCATTTATGGGCTTCGCGCTTTGTAGGGATATTATTAGTGAAACGTTTGCTTTGCTGAAACTTCGGGAAAAAAATAATCGACTGCCTCAAGAAGTCAAGAGAACAGTGTGATCGCCCCGTGGGTTTTACAGTAAAGAGAGAAGAGACGTCCCGTCCTGTCTTTTTGTCTGAACTATTGTTGCTACACATGGATAACAGGAGGTGACCGGGGCGTCATTCAACACTAACCTATCAATCTGTTCGGACGCTTGTTTAGAGTTCATTACTATTATTGTGTTTCCCGGGAAGGGATCGCGTCTCATTCTTTCTTCAACGAGGAGATACAACATAAGGCTACAAGTTGATACAAACTAACGAGAAGGACAAACTTTTTGTCTGAAGTTTAAGACAAGTTGCAGCATCCGGCTATTTGTTGAGGACTTCACGGTGGATTATTTGGAAGAGAAGAGATCGTCATGGAAAATTTGGAAAATATGCAGAAAGTCAGCATGGAGCTTTAAAAATGCACTATTGATTTCAACCGTTTTTTAGTTTTTAGGGTTTTGACTGTCAAAGCGATTTGGGACTAATTTCTTTAGAGCTGATATAAGTGTTATTATTAGATCTAGATCGCAGTGTTTATTTACTTTTCTTGAGTAGCTAGTGTACCCCTTTCTTGTCCCCCCAAAATGCCACAATTAAACGGAGGCGGTGGAGATGATTTGGGGGCGAATGATGAGATGATCTCCTTCAAAGACGAAGGGGAGCAAGAGGAGAAAATATCCGAGAACGTGTCGGCAGACAGGGATCTGGATGATGTGAAGTCTTCTTTAGTCAACGAGTCTGAGAATAACAGCAGCTCGTCGGATTCGGAGGTAAGGAGTTTGGCTTGTTGCACACTTTTATTACCGATAAGGGTCTTGTTCTTGTATAGTTGTGTATAATATCTAAAGTTGCTGTTTGAAGACTTTCACTACAGTCTCCTTTCCTTATCAGCAAGCGGAGCGTCGCCCCCAAACCAGACCCGACTTAGAAAGTTACGAGAAAGCCAGAGATTACTTCCATGAAGGTAAAACAAAACACACAACAACTCTAGTTTAAAAGTGTGGCTTTTTTTGTTTGCAAAAATGACTGAAATGGTGCTTATTTATTATTATTCTGACATTTCCTCGCTTGTTTTTGTCCCATATATTATACACACAGCACTAAGGAGACAGCAAGATGGTGGATTTTTCAAGAGTCCCCACTATCCTGGCTACCCATTTCTAATGATCCCAGACCTATCACACCCATACCTGCCCAATGGAGCACTGTCTCCCAGCGCAAGAACGGTAAGAAACGAAGTGAAACAAAGTATCCAGATCTGTCTGTTCTGTATTGTTACTTTGTAACAAATCCCTCTTCGTCCACAACAACCACAGGGTCATGCCTTGAGAAAAGTTATTTCTGCACAGTATGTATCGGACCGCCATATTTCTCCCCAGAGTGGCCTCACAAGGAGTAACTAAACTACTTCTTTGTTCTTTGGGGATGTTTCCCCCTGTGCTGCCACCCTTCTGTTTTGACAAGTTCACATGAAGCCCAAAGTTTTCACACTTGACGTGTGTGTGTTGATTTTATTACAAGTCGTAGCCCTATTTGGGACCGTTTGTGTCTTGACAGCCTCGGCTATACTTCTCATAGGCTACACTTGTATTATGAGTGCTTTGCCATTTTGATTATTTAATTATAAGACACTCATTAGTTTTAGAGTTGTTCAGTTGGTTGTCACCTACAAGTGCATCCTAGAAGCTAAATGCCTGAGCCCTCTTTCATAGGCCTAGGCTACAACTAAAAAATAGGCTTTGCATGAAGTCATGCTGTAATATTATTATGAAAATGCTTTTTACACACATACGAATTGTATATGACATCAGCAGAGCCAGTTGTGAAACTTATTAAGTGTGCTTGACAAGGGTGGCAACCATACAGATGTTGTTTATGGTGGGTTTTTAAACTAGTATAGTTGTTGGAATTTATTGCCTTTTGGTTGACCATTAAATCAATTTGTGGTGTTTTAAGTGAGGCAAGAGATTAGCTCTAGCGATAGATATGCATCTAGCCAACAGCCGAATTACCATGTTTTAAACACAATGTTTCACTTAAGTAGAAGTGCTTTCTGGACATGGCCCTACAGTAAACACACATTTGAACGTTTCCACATTGATATATATTTTGTATGCACAATGAACCTCTGGTGCATGGACTCTAGACACGTATTATACAGTAATTAATTATGACACGGTGCATAGATCACTGTAATAACATTTGAAAATGGGAGGGGGGGGAAAAAACTCTAGATACTAGGTCAGATAATAGCTTTACAATAGGATTGAATCTTTATTCCATTGAAATATGTAAAACATGTGGTGTTTTCAATAGTATATGCGAGCAATCTAAAATGCATTTGAAGGACATGAATATTCAAACTTCCTTGAAATAACCCATACTGGATTACTCTGTTTCTCAGAGCATGTCCATCCCCAAAACCTGCCCCCAGCCCAGCCCTCCCAAAAGAAGAGAAAAAAAAACAAGCGCTTTCGTTAGGACCGGGCACGCATTTGAGTGAAAAGACCCCCCCTCCCTATCTCCTTTTCACTGTTCCAAGCTCACCCCCCCTGCCTCCCCTGTACCTTCCATTCAATTAGAAAGGCGTTAGTTGACCATTGTTATTCTGAACAGGCTTGATGGCTTCATTGGAGGTCTCCATCGGGGCTCATTAACTAAATGGCTACTCTCCTCCTCTCACACTAGGTGCTACATACCTCTGTGGAGAACCTCTGTCATTTGTTTTGGTTTTTTTTTTACCACCAGAGTTTGTAGGAATAATGTGAGTGGCGTACTTGTGCTGCTGTGATAGAAATGTGTTTTTTATTGCTGCGTGCTGATTTATTTATCTCCCTCCAGCAATGATGATGAGATTTTTTTTTCTTCAGAAAACTATGGCAACTCTTTACTATTGACGGAATAGACTAATAGGCTGGAGTAAGTGCCTAAAAATGTCAGAAAGCCTTTATCTTGTCGTCACTTTGTTTTGTCTCTGTGGCTCATAGAATTTAAAATCCTTTCGCCCTCCTTGTATGTATGTGTTTTCAAGTCTTCGACAAAGCAAACATTGAAATGAAGGAGGAAAAAAAATAGGTTGTTCTCATTGCTCACTGCAAGGTAACTAATAATTGCTAAGGATTTAAAATCTGGTGGTTAAAGCCCCCATATTATAGAAGGAATTGAGAATGAGGTCAACGGGGCAGTCTGTGCCTACTATGTCAATCACCACCCTGGTAGAAAAGAAAGCAAGCAGACAATGGCTGGCATACTTTACAATGTATACCAAACTGAGGCATCTTAAGCTGTTGGAGTGTTTGTCATGTTGCAGCAAGGTAAACTCACTCCTCGCTGAAAATGCTGTGAATTTGAATGATGAGACACATTGAACTTATTACCTTTTTTTTCTGCGTCATGCTAAGAATTTGCTAGATTTGTTTATACAAATCACTGGAGTTCAGTGGCAAGCTTAATGGAGAATACTGGAGACAGTAGGATTTAGCGGGGAATATTTGCCACCAGCCTGTGCAAACATTGGGTGTTGGGTCAACCAGTTAGTTTAACTAATGAGCTCTACTGTGATATGTACACTCTCCCTGTGTGTATATCTGCAGGCTCTCCTAATTGGCTGACAGAATAGGAAGGTTCCTAACTTTAGGAATGCAGGCTTTCTTACTCTCCCTCTTGAATCTATTTACAACTCCCTCCTCCGGGCTGACATCTCAATAATGACATTTCATTTTAAAACTATTTTATAGTTATTTTAAACAAGGGAAACCTAGAGGTGTGCAAAGATGAGCCACATGGCGTTGCCAACCTTGACCTTCTTTGGCCACCAATTTTAACCACATAGTGGATATTGAGTTAAAGACATAATGTAGGGAAGTTTCACGACCTTCTGTTGTGATTCGACGATGGCACAGTGTATTGAGTCATTGCGGACAGAGTGACGTGCGCACACACAATATGTTTTGATATGACATACCTCATGAATATTAAAAAGAGCATTGTTGAGTATTCCTCTCCAGTCGATTCTATAAGCCTTGTATGTGCTCGACAGTCAACACAACTTTGCAATTCTGCAGTGTGCTGCAGAATTACAATGGCTGGTTATGGTTTCAGACATAACTTTTTTTAAGTGTGGATGTAGCAACCCCTATCATGAGCAATGAGAGACAGGCCTAGATGGGATCAGCACAAAGTTCCCCCGAGGGGCAAGCATAACTGATTTAAAGCCTGTTCTGAGTTGACATTCCGCTGTAATCCATCGAGACTGGAGGAGGAGGAAGGTTTTATGCTTGGAAAGATGTTCCACCAGACTTTTGCCTGGTGTGTGGTGGAGGGCCAAGCGAGTCCCCCCCACCACCCCCACCCCCCTTGGGTTGAGAGTTGTCAAAATCCCAGTCATTGTTTTGAGGTGTGGTCTAGAGATTCATTGATATGGTTTTCTTTTTTCACTCGCTTGCGTCTAGCGCAGGATTAGTGCAAGGTTTAATTGCCGAGCACAGACTGCTTGACACCACCTTCTATCAGCTTCATCAGCAGTCTAGATAACTCTCCGAGTACATCATCATCAGTAAAGAGTGAAATGTCTCTTGTGTGTGAGATGTGGCAAGTAAGTGAGAGGGAGGTTAGTCACTCAAATATATCTTTATCAAACACACAGTGGGGGCTCTCTCAAGATCCCATGCATGGGTCGTTGAATAGAAAAATGTTTCGGGATTGAGCCTTGAATGGGGAGCTTGTATAAGTCTGAACATGTTAGAGAGACTACAGTTGCATGCCTCTCTGACGTCTTTTTTTCAACCATTCTTTCTGTTGCTTTTGGTGCTTAAAAATGTGCAGACAAAGAAAAGTCAACAGCGACATTGTCCTGTTGAATAAAAGAGCCTCTCCCTGCATAAGCAAACCGTGTTTGTGTGGAGGTATCTTTTCATCAGGTTACTCACTTGGCTTTTCCACTTAAGCCCGATATATATACTTAGTTGCGCGCGGGTGTCGCACGCTGAAAATAGCAGATCTATAAACTCTCAATGTGTCCCGCTGCGACGCATTGAGACCTCGTAGAGCTGCTATTTTCGTTGCGCGGCGCACACGCGCAACTAAGTATAAGGCATTACTTTTCTGTGTATGTGTGTGCGTGCATGTGTATGGTTGTGTGTAAGTATGTCTGTGTGCATGCACTGGTGAGCATGTCTGTGTGTATGTGTGTGTGTGTGTGTGGCTGGGGGGGGGGGGTAGGGGGTGGATTTCAGGTGAGGGTCTGTGGATTCTGTGCAACAGAGGGAACAGTGTATGGAGCTTACCTTCTGACAACCCTCAGTGTTGTATGCCACTGCTGAGAGCAATCCTGAATGTTGGCGTGCAAATATTTTTTTAACCAAGGACTGTGTCAACAGAGCTAACATTTTTGACTAAGTTTATATTTTTGAAAAGATTTTTTTTTCTCTTTAAAGGCAAACAAATCTACATCAATTTAGTCTCACCGTTCAATTAAAAGAAAGATTGCAGGCAGTGTCCAAAAGGCCCTGAGCTGGCATACAGTACGTCTTGTTCCTAGGTGATTTATTTATACGTTTTAAATTATTTTAAGACTTGAGGAAACTGATCGTGGAGTAGTTTGTTTTTAAATATTTCATCAACCGTGGATTTAATGTCCCATTTCTTTGCATTACATTAGCAGCAGTTTGACTTCATGTTATACACAGTCACACACTACAAAATTGCTGTGAGTTTACGCAAATGTATTACCGAAAAATTACTATGTTATATCACGCAAGTGGAATTAAGGTCAGTCACCAGTTTTTAATTACTGAATCGTAAATCAAAGCAATTCAATTAACTCATCAGTGCCTGATGCAATTATAGTGTCATCATAAAATATGAATGCAAGTGTTAACGTTTAGCATCTTCTCAGCTTTACAGTTTTGAGTTCAGAGTTTTGTGTTTCTTCAGCAAAAGAATTTCCACACCAAAAAAGGAAAAAAAAATTGTCACAGGTCCACAGTATGTGTCAGTAGAAGTTATAGTTGGGGAGAGAATACATGCTCGTCAGTATCTGTTGCACGTTGGACTTTTAGAATGTTCCTGTCCTGCTTCTCGTCTTGTGTGTTGTATAGGAAGGATCGTGGTGCGTAGGGCTTTTGCATTTCAGACCTCAGACTTGGGTAGCGAGCTACATGTTCCCTTTCCTAACTGCACTTGTGTAGAACTTGTGTGAAATGGTGTCAGTCCCTGTCTCTATCCCTCCCTCCCTCCCTCCCCTCTCTCCCACCCCCCTCTCTGCTCCGGTCTCTGTGGAAAGCGTGAGCTGGCGTCAGTTCCTCTCGCCACCCGTAGCCCTGCTAGTGCAGTACCACCTACCCACCCTCCCGCCCGACATTAGATATTCTGTTTATAGCACTCTCTGGCTTCTCAAGAGCAGGGCCCATCAGGAGCATCTCAGCACCCTTTGAGGCAAGGATAACCACCCCTCTCCCCTCTCCAGCCGCAGACTCCCTGCGTTCAGTGACATCAATGAATCCCTTTGATGTGCCAAGATGAATATGTGTGCAAATGTGTTTTTATCAATTTATGTGTTTTTCAACATTCGTTATGTTTGGCCGGTGCTACTGTGCAGTTTGAGATCTGGTACACTGCTTTCCCTAACTCTAAGGAGATGTTTCGTATTATTATATATACCTGAGTTGGTTTACAGTGCGTACAGTGTGTGCTTTTCCTTAGTAGGAAATGTGTCATTTTTAAGGGCACTTTTTGAGAACGTGTTGTGACAACGTCCTGACAATGGGAGATGAGCTGGAATACACCTGGTCCCCGTGTGCTCATTCATTGCGCAGTCAATTATTGAAGAGAATCACTTTTTTATGCATATAGTCATTTGCGACTCATATCCACCACCACACACTTCATATTGTTAGCGTATTTCTAATGAATGCAGTCCTCTCATTTCAGATGCTCTCTTTTCTGTCATATGCTTGGGATGGGCTGTCATGGGGCTCAGAGAGTTACAGGAGTTAGACTCGCAGCTCATCGAAAACTGCTCAACTTCACTGTCAGGGCCGTGACTATAAGTGTAGTTTCCCCACCGAAAAATAGAATTTCCCCCTCAATGTCAGAACAGGTGATAATCATCAAAAGTGAAAGCACAGATTGTCATGAAAATAAGTGATGGACAGAGGTGTACAGTGTGTGTGTGTGTGTGTGTGTGTGTGTGTGTGTGTGTGTGTGTGTGTGTGTGTGTGTGTGTGTGTGTGTGTGTGTGTGTGTGTGTGTGTGTGTGTGTGTGTGTGGAGGGGGAGTATATACCGTATGCATGTATCAAGTGTCATGTGAATACCAGCTCAGTAATGTCTGCTCTGTGGTATAAGGGTAGAGGCATGGAGAACGAGGGAAACAGTCCCTCTAGTTTTATCAGGGGGGTCGGGGGTTAATCAACCTCACTCCCAGGTGATCTGGACTCTTGTTTGATTGATGACAATTGTAGGGGTGTGTGGGGGGGGGGATGTGTTTAGTGTCGGGACATGCTGCTATAAGGCTGCCCCCAAGTATAAGTAGCCACTACATGGCCGCAACCCTCATTGTTTATTTCATATAAAGAAATGTTTGCCCTCTATAATTGTACCTTAAACTCTTCACTCCGCGCTAATAAAACTTGATTGTACAGCAGGATGAAAAAAAAAAAACTCTAAATAGGGTTTCATCAGTCTGGTATTCCAAACAGCTGTTTTCAGTTTAAGCAACACAGGCAGCAGGAGAGAGAGTGAGGGAGAGAGAAAGAGAGAGAGCAGGGAAAGAGTAGAGATTGTTGATGAGATGATGTATGTGTGTGGGGGGGGGGGCATAAACTGGGGCAGATATGGGCCTTGCTATCCCTTTGCCTGTTATCCTGAGGTGGGCCGGCTTCCAGACCTTGAGGCACTTACTTATCTGAGGGATTCTGTCTCCCACAGAGCGTGGGGCTACTCCGCCACGGACCAGAATGCTTTGCTGCCGTTTCCCTCACAGCCACAGCCCAATCAGCCGGCAGCGGGAGGCTATCAGATCATGCACATGTAGTATCAGCGACACTCAGATTTTTATCAGGTTTCACTTTAAGTTCACACATAGGGCATGGAAATGCTTTCTCTTGGGCTCCACGTTTTAAGTAGTCAAACTGGTGTGAGTGTGTTTTGGTTAAAGGCCATGTCGTATACGTGTAGCATCAGGCGAAGGCTCTTCGGAGACGTCCGGGGTGTACTAAATAAAGCAGCGGATGGATATCAAGTCCAAGGATGAGGTTAGTTGACAGTGAGCAGAGCAGCTGTTCTTCTGGTTGGAGTTATAAATCAGTTTCGGCTGCTTCCCACTGAGCACGTCCCCGTAACGGTGCAGTGAGTTTTGGACTGCTGATTCAGCTCCCAAGGCCTCTTGGTAGATGGGTGTCAGGTCAACGCGTTGCACCTGCACACACTCTATGTACAACCTATGTACTCCCTGTGATCAGCTGCATGGATCAACGTTCCGCTCCCTGATAAAATACCCCCGCCCCAAGTGACACTGAACAGGAACACTCACGGGGCGTGCCAGTAACTGACCAGATAGCGCGCTGACCACATAATCGCAATGTCCCTGGTTCACTTCTAGCTGTGTTTGCCTGTCCTAACCCCCCTCTCCGCCCTCACTTTCCTGTATATCTGTATATCTAATACCGTCGTATCCAAACTGGCCAAGATTGTGTAAAAAAAACATATGCACACAATCAAAATGTTAAGTTGAAGCTGACGTGCTTGCTACATAGTCTCAACTCTTGATTTAAAGCCACAAGTAGCTAAATGTATTGCTGTAATTATTACATTGCCATGATTTAGACGGAACACTTAGGTCCTATAGGGAGGTATGTGGATGTTTCCCGGTTTTATGAGTATGTAGAAGCACACCACATATTTCCATATGATCACTTTTATGAGGTTTGTCTAACTGTGCTCCAGGGGTGCAAGTCGCAGAAGCATCGAGTTGAAAAGGTCAGGGGATGAAGCAGGATTTGGAAAAATGTTCTTGGGATAATATATGTACTGTACATACATTTCAACAATACGCCTTTTGTCTGCATGCTTAGTCCCAGTAGTACTTATGACAACCAGGCAGGAATCGAAACAGTTCTTCAAGTTTACTCTTCTGGTTGAGTTATTCTTTATGTTGTTGGAAGCTGTTGTCCTGGCTGACACTGATAATGACTTTGCCTTTGGGTGCCCTTTGCTACCTCCAGTAACCCCCAGTAAACCAATTGTACTTGTTAATGACTCACAATGTTCTGCAGCGTGTCGAATTTGATTAAAGCCAGAGCAAAGACACAAGTCATCTTAAAATGTGTGTAGCCTCCTTATCTCCAGCCACACTTGTGGATCCTGTTAGAAGAAAATGGGGGGGAAAGGGCAGTAGTTTGGACAGTAGTTTTAGCTTTCCTCAGACACGGATATTCTTTCGTTAGTGGGATTCCCCCGTGGCTTCCCTAAATTATTGATAGGATCGATGTTTTGGTTTATTTATGTTTTTTGTTTCCCCCCCCTTGTTGATACACTGACACAGGGGTTGAATTGGATGTCTTCCAGGTTTTTTCTTTTGTTGGTTTTCGAGTTAGAGACTTATGCCTATTGTTAACTCAACCTATTGTCCAAAGCGATATTGTTTACTACACAAAATACAAAAGATTTCTTCTCCTGGAACATCTTGTTTTGAAACACCATTCCCCGGTGTGTACTGGTATATATAAGGTGGATCTTCCCCCTGTATGGGGGTGGGGGGGGGGGGTGTCCTGCACCTCCACTGACATAATCCCTCATCCATTTACATGGCTGGATACCAAATCCCTACAAATGTGACTGACTTATTTGCTTCAAATTCAGAGTAGCTACATTTGGGGGGGAAAAAAGGTCTAATCGGCCCTATATGACATGGAGTAGGCCAAGGAGCCCTTTTGTTTGATTTGTACATGGGCTGGAGGGCTGGCTATTGGAAATCCCTGAAGCAGGCTTTAGGGGCAGGTCTGATTCTCGTGTGAAATGGGGAAAGGCTCTATAGCTCTCGGCTGACTTGACTGGGGCTGTATGGGTGTGTTGGCAGGGGGAGCGCCGGTCATGAATGGGGTCTTTGACTACCTCAGACTTGCCCTGAAAGGCAGGACAAAGACCCTAGGGCAACGGCTTAGAGCCTCACAGCTGAGCTACAGAATGCTCAGCCCCGTCTTCCTCCCTCTCCTTGCCTGATTTAAATACTACAGTGGCTTTCAGCGTTCTGGGGATGATGAAGGCTCACATTCACCACTGCCACATTTTGGCCATCAACTTTTTCTCTCGCTCTGTTTTTGTTTACAATATGCTAATGCCAAGGGCCCGTTTACGTAATCCATAGAATAAAGGGTGGTGAACATGCACCAGTAAGTCTCTTCTTTAGTTTTCATGTTTTCATTTTGATACTTTCTCTTTATTAACTCTGTTAATACTCGCTCACACGGACACAGCGCGTATGAATGAAGCTGTTCAGAGCTGTGTGGATTAATGAATGTTTTTTTATTCATGCTAGATGGGAGATATTGGCAAGTAAACAAGATTAAATTATATATAGAACTCTAATTAGTAGCGTTGCTTGGATTGTGTGTGATAAGAGCCGTATCTTCATTTGGAGAGTTTTGAAGAGGAGAATAAATCCCCATAAATCTTTTCTACAGAGTTAATGGGTCATTTGAGTCCTGTCCAGACACTCTCTCCCCATAGAGTGTCTAGTTTCAGATGTCACTCAGAGCTTTGTTTGCCCCCCAGGGTGAAGGGTTAGAGGTCAAGGTTCGGGGCCAGTTGGCTGAGTGGCCACCAAAGCCCGGTCTTCCCTCAGCATATCCGATCCCCTCGTCCTCCACACCACAGCCTGCAGAGCCGATCCCCTCTTCCAAACAGCCCTACAGCGACAATAAAGGGATTAATTTTCAACGTTTGAGTTTTCTTATCATAATCGGCTGCATAAAATTCATCTTCACCTAAGCTGGAACTATACATCCCTGCCTTTGTCAGGGATGTATAGTTCCGTACAAGTTAATGATGCTAGCTTACAGAGGCTTACAGACAATTTATACTTAGCCACGTCCGACAAGTGTTGGACGTGACGTGACCTAATTTCAACTGAAAGACGGGTAGACACTTTTTGCACTTAAAAAATTATGTCATTTTTGCTGTATGACAAAGTTGTGGGATGTACAAGTATGAATTAGTGTCTTTAAGCCTGATTTATATGTAATCGTGCAACTGTTCCATGAAAAAAATATAGAAAGAATATATTTATATATAATAGGAATTAGTGCTTGTACAGTTGTACCATTGCAGCTTTTGCGTTGATAGACTGTGCTACATTTGCTTTCCACAATTTTTTCCACGAAAACCAAAAAAACACTTCCCATTGATATTTTTTGCATTATATGAGAGGCCCTATTTGTGAAGCTTGTGCGAAAGACATTCTCACATGTCTAACCAGAGCAACAATTCTTGTCTTGCACCTCTGCAAAATCTCACACGGGCCCTTAAAAAAAAACACATTCTCAGTCTCTTTGTCCAAAAAACACCTCCAAAAGTTTGCAAAACGCAGGAACCTCGCCCCTCCAAAGCCCCCACCCACAATCTCAGCGTCTCTCTCCGCCCCGCCACCACCCAAACATGTCCTCCAGCCAGGTTTATTATGCCGTTTCACGCAGACCAAAATTGCAGCTGCATGGAGAACAATCTGGAGCACATTAGCTTAGGCGCTGTGATTTATAAATTGTTTCTCAGGCTATAAATCCCTGCTGCATTAGCTTAGGCGCTGTGATTTATAAATTGTTTCTCAGGCTATAAATCCCTGCTGTAATTGTGCACAAGTTCCCCTCTCCCTTTTCTCTGTCACTCCCCCTTCTTTCCTTCAACAAGAATTCTCTCTCTCTCTCTCTCTCTCTCTCTCTCTCTCTCTCTCTCTCTCTCTCTTTCTCTCTCTCTGTAACACAGCTTACAGTGCTTGGGTCATCACTAATTGTTTGCAGAAGTGTGCAGTTTGGATTCAGTAAAGTTCATTGCATTGTGGCATATATTTGGCTTTACGGAGACAAACAGGGCTTTACAGAAACGTTCCTATTTTTATGCCGTTCATAAACGTTTTTCTGTGACACACCATAAGCCATATACTTATATATCCAAAATGGGATAGCCATCATGAGCCTTTGTCCATAGCTCTTTTTCTGTGGTTCAGATTCTGCATTCCTGAATACTGTGTAATTGGTAGGGGCCTCTCCTAAACTCCGTCCCTGGAAATCTGATATTTGCACCAGCCCCTGATCATAATCACCTTGCCCTTCTCATCACAATGTATTGAGATTGGAAGATAGTAGTAATAGTGAAAACTTAATGCATTTATATACCACATCCAGCCTTGAGTTTATATTGGTGTAATTAATGCCATAAAGATATTTGTAACCAACGTTGGACCCTAGAAGAGCAGCTTGTAAAACTCGCAAAAATTCAATTTGGTCCAATATTGATTGAGAAAAGGAGGTTACTGTGTGTTCTAAGGAAGGTGAGGGTTCCTTGCATATGTTTGCCACTCTATTGTTTTGCTTTCAAGAGACCTGGTGAACCTTGAAGAGGTACGGGACCTTGTGACCCAGCCTCGTCTTGCTTTGTGTGTGTTCCTCCTGAAAGCTTCCAATGGACGTTTCAAAACCCTCCACAAAATTGTGAGTTTGAGGCAAAATAAGCGAGGGTTCTTTATGGAAGGTGCACCACTGTAGCCAAACCTACATGATATCATGCAATCATGACCTAGTGCTGAATTCCAGTATGCATGCTAGCATTATGAAACCGAATCCTCTTCAATACAGCGAATGGCTGTTGCAAGTGTGTCAGATTATGAAAAATACTCCAGCTCCTGCCCCCCCTCCACCCCCCCAAGACCTCCCCACCCCCTGTGACAATACGCTTTGCTAATTTTGGAGGAAAACAAAGGAGTCACAAAATGTCGTTCCTTTTTAAGCGCTAAAGCTGTAGTCGTTAACGACTTAAAAATGGATTTGTGGATTCAACAAGATCCTCTGTAACAAACAGTGAGATTCATATCACAACTCAGTTGTGATATGTAATCGGACAAGTGTAATCCCCCTTGTCTGAAGCAAACATGTCAAATGGTTTAGTTCTCGAAACAAGACCTTGGACTTACTGAAAAGCCCTTTATTTTAATGTCTGACTCGGGCAGTGGTTTGCTAGAATATTGGAGAACTGGCAACAATGAGATTTTAATAGCTCCCAGCACTGATACAATTGATCCCATAGCAAACCTCTGACTCCACTTCTGTGCTCTCGCAAAAGCATTTGTTTATAGTGTGGATTTCCCTTGGGATCAATAAAGGTCTATCTATCTATTATCTGTCATCGAGTGTTTTGTAAATGTAGCCAAAATGATGCAGCCAATCAAATGGCTGTATTTCATTTTGTTATTATTAGTGCGTGTGCTCGAATCCCTACAGGACAGCATGTTTGAGGATACCTGTGGCATGTGAATGAGTTTTTTAGAATTTGATTATATGAGAGAGTGAGAGAGAGTTTGAGGAGGCCAGAAAGTGCGGGGGGTGGGGGGGGAGTGGGGATAGCAGTGGGGTGATAGCGATGTCAGGCAGTAAAACTGAGATGAGGCAGGGCCCAGACTCAGGGGCCTGGAGATTTGTGCCTGCTCTCAGAGCAAACACAGGAGGCATCTGCAGGCAGCTGTGTATGTGTGTGTGGGGGGGGGGGGGGGAGGGGCTGCTTGCTGCTCAGGACAGGGGGTGGAGGCGTGGAGCAGAGTGGTGGTGTTGGGGTGTGGGGTGGGGGGGGGGGGGTGAGGGGTACTTGCAGAGTGAACACAATCAGCCCTCTGTTTTCATAAGACTTGTGGTATGTGAGAGCAGAAACAAATGTGTTTAATTTAGGCCCTTTTTCTCTCTCTCTCTCCTTCTCCCCCAACGCCCACCCGTGCCCACCCCAGTTTTTCAAACTGACTTTTTCCTTCAAGATGTCTCTCATGGCCTCCAGCCTCTCTCTCAGCTGCTCTCTTATAGGAAGTTTTTAAAAAAGAAACCAAGAAAAAAAGCCAAGAAAAAGTCACCCAGTGTGGCCTGTCCAAAAGAAAAAGGGAAAAAAAGAAAGCACGTTTGGAAAAGTTGGCAGACACGCTGTTGTTTAAGATCAAATTTACTCTTGGGGGGTAAATATTTATCTGCTGTTTCTGGAAAAAAAGCTTATTTTTATGTTTTACCTAGAGGTTAGAAGTGATTACTGTGCTGTGGTATTTGCCCTGTTGTGAGTGTGTGAGCATGGTGCACTTATTATTGCCTCCTAACTGCCTTGGCAGTCTGAACACTTAGCATTATATTGGTAACCCATGCTGTCTCCAGTCAATTTGTGTTTCGGTCATAAATGAAAAATGCAGGACTCGATGGTGTGTCATTTGCGTAGACCTGTACGGACGGACGGACGTGCACGCACACACACACACACACACACACACACACACACACACACACACACTTAGCGCACCCACACACACAACAGAATCTCAGTTCTATGTTGAGCTTTACCGTAAACATTCAGCCAACCACTGCTAACCACCACATGTTCTGGAGTTAATTATACAGAGGTTTACGGCTGTGAATTTCAATGAGACTAGGCTGCCTCCCCAAACAATAAAAACTTGTGTTCCTGTATAACTGGACAAACAATGCCAGAGGAAGCGATGAGAAGGGCAGACAACATCTCTGACATTAGCGGTGCTGCGCTGCATGGCTTGACATTAGATCACGCTGACATTGACATATAGCGGGAGTGGTCCGTCACAATGAAAGCATGTCCCCCAGGTATGGAAAACCACATAACTGACTTCATGTAATTGACTTAAAATAGTGTCGCTGCCTCCTCTCTGTCTTTATGAGAGGGCCTAGCCTTTACCAGATGCATGATTATTTTCTTGTGGGTCTAATTACACATTGAATTTTATTTGACCTGCTGTTGTGTTCTGTGTAAGCACAATTGCTGACTTATTCCAAACTTTCACCTCGGCAATGGCTGAATAAAGGACTTCTATTCCTTAACTACACTTGATTAAAATTGCCTGAAAGTAAATGAGATAGAATGGGAACAATGGGCTGCTTCATTTAAAGAGACATATTAGTGGGACTGTAACGCACTAAAACTCTGGATACAGGAAGCCATAACTCAGGATCACGTCAAGCAAAAGGAAGAAAAAAAATAAACCCAGAAACAAATAATTGCTTGAACTGCAAAAATGCACACTCTAGCTGAAGTCACAGCCTTAGCCCCGAGACAGAACGTTAAAGAAACTTTTTAGGGGAGTTTAACTTGGCCTTGTATTCTGGTAATGCAGTTTTACTGCTGAAGCAGCAGTAAACTCACTCATTAGACTTTTCAAATAAACTAATGTTTGCAGACCAGTTTGGCATTGTTCAGAATACGCATGAGGCAGTCATATGACACCAAATAAGCTCATTGAGTTCAGCGGAGTCAAATCATTGGAATGCTGTCACATTCAGGCATTTCTTACACAATAGCCAATTAAGCAATATCTGCACAGCAACACAAATTGCCGCTTTTTGAAATAACACATTGTGCAGATGTCATTTTTTGGGGGGGGATAAAACTTTCACGCCACGCTTTTCCGAGTTACTTTTACGCTTGACGTAGATTAGCAGTGTTGAGATAAAAAAAACTCCATGGATGTTATATATAGACAACTGTTGAGTGATAGGCATAGCATGTAACCGGTTGAGAGTCTTGTGTTTTTAAGACCTCCCTCACGCTGCCCTCTGCGCTTCCCTCTCCTCTCTCTCTCTCTTTGCACTAATAGTTCTTTTGTGTACAAGAGCATGTTAAGAGGCCAATGAGCCTGGCCTTAATAGGCCACGTTGCCATAGGAACCACTGCACTCTGGATGTCTGACCTTTGACCCAGTTTTTTTTACTGGCTGTGAATAAGAGTGCAGGACAACCGACCAGGTCACAATGGAGGCCCAGCGAGCGGAGGGAGTGCCCTGTCACAGTCACTTAACTCACTCCTCTACGGACTAATGGACACTTCAAATCTGGTAGCCATTAGCCGTATGCTAGTTTCTGCGTTGTGGGACACAGCGGGCTTCCAGGGTTAATTTATATTAACCCATTAAAACCGGGAACGCATCTGTGTGTGTCATTTTTTTTATTTCTTTGGCTATTCAAAAATAGCAGATATACAAGTTCATAGCGCGGCACTATGAACTTGTAGATCTGCTATTTTTGAATAATCGTGATTTTTAACTCAAATCTTTGCTTCTGGGGGGATTCTATAAATGTCTTCTAGATCCTAACAATGTTGCTATAATCAGTGGTTCTCAAACTTTTTCATGTCAAGGACCACCCAAAATTGGCAGCGGACCCCCATCTCAAAATATTTAGTTCCAGGGACCCCCCCCCCCAGAAGTTGTAACAGAGTTAAAAATGTTTGATTTAAAAAATATATATTCAAAGACTTGTATCACATTTTCAAAATTTTTCAAAAGATAGCAGATCTACAAGCTCATAGCGCGGCACTCGGTGCCGCGCTATGAGCTTGTATATCTGCTATTTTTGAATAGCCAAAGAAATCTTAAAAATTACACAGATGCGTTCCCGGTCTTAATGGGTTAAAAAAAAAAACTGCCTAGCCGTTCCGTGGCAGGAATTGTTCTCTTGCCAAGTAATGAGCCAAGTGATCGGATACGTCGGGGCAAAAGTAGTTTTTCTGGTTTTACGAGTGTCTGTGTTGATTTGAGAGGATCTATATAAACTTGGGGAAAATATATATACCTCGTTATTTTGCTGTCTTGTTTTTTGATACTGTGTTCTTACTCATTCAGATGCAGGTTGCCGGAGCATATTGTTGACTAACGTCACCGAACCCGCAATGTTTTATATGCAAGATGTAAATACAGGGTGTCTGTATTTGGGCAGTATAGATTTATTTTTTCCACCAATTATGTTGGCACCAAAATATTTTTTCCGTTGTTATTTTCTCTCTCTCTCTCCCTCTCTCTCTCCTTGTGTCTTCCTTCGGTTCCCCAAGATTGTTTTCATTTATAACTTCCTCCCTCAGTAATCTGCCTCATAGCGGTCTGGAAAACTGGGACATGCATTGCATGCGCTTCCCATTCAGACATGTTGCAGAGCTAGGGGCCAAAGAGCAGCAATTGCAGGTCTGACCAGCTCAGATAGCTTGTTGTTGTCGTTTCCCCATCAATTAAACACTAATTAGCACAATGAGTGTTGGGGTTTGCTTAAGAATTGTCCATGTAATTGCCTGTAATGTTGGCAAACAATGGGTCTTAATGCAAAACCCCATGACAAGGGCGGAGAGTACTTACTGCATTGTCTTTGTGTTCCCCCCACAAGTTCTAATTGTATTTCATGCATAGATCAAGTTAAGGTGTCAATGGCCCTGCATGAGCAGGTGATCTCAGCTGAGCAAACCAGGGAGGGACTGTTGTGTCGCGGCTTGACGAGGCCATTGTCTGAAGTCGCTGTTCATATGGGTAAGGGGAGGGTAATTATCACCTCAGCCAAACAGCAAGCTGTGTGGCCCATTTGTTTTCTGTTGGGGGCAAAGGAAAACAATGGGGAGGGGTTCTCCACACGGTAGGTGATTGACATTATCTGCTGGAGCAATCCATGGAGGCATTCCGGCTACCCTGCTATTCAGGAGAGAGAGAGGAAGGGAGAGGGGGGGGGGGTGAAGCTGTTGCACAAGGTTTAGGTCTCGCCTGAAACAGCGGCTCGCATACCGTCACTCTTTTGGTTGTGTCTGTCGGTCCTGTTGGCGCTTCTCATTTTGGAGTTCCATTCGTATAGGAACAACATGTATAGGATCCCCACGAGTCACCCCTTTCCTACGATGTAAACACATCACTCTATGATGTATTAAGATTAAATTATGTATAAAAAAGGTTAAATTCATGCATTTCATCTATGACTCATCAGTGGTAGTTTTAATTGGACCGTGAACTAGGCTGGTTCCTGCTAGCTAGTTCTGATGCTAGCTTGTGACAAAGTTTGGGATTTTTCCCCCCCTTTTGGCAGAGTCTCTGACTTAGTTTGACAGCAAATGTCCAGACATCTGTCTCTCGTCCGTGCTCTGATGTTGGCCGGCAGTGTGGCACCACACACTTCAGAGTTGACAAAGACTGTTGGCTGTGTTTTCCAGAGCTCTGTGAGAGCTGTGTAACAATTAGAACCCGGCTCTGGCAAGCTGCATTGCCCACAGAGCATATGGCTGTATTCTCTCTGTCAGAAAAACCAAAGGGTTTCTGTTCGTGGCTTTTGGGGAAAAATTCTGTGGCATCCTTTTGCTACCTTTGTCGCATCTGGGCCTCTTAACAGTAGCGTATTCTATTTATGTCTGTTCTGAGTGCCGGAGGCGGTGGGGAAAGCTGGAAGACAATTAGAAAGTGATGGAAATCGATGAGCTAGTTGCTAAACTTCACTTTATTTACAGAGTTCTCTCAACGTTCTGTCCAACACTGTTTAACAGAGCGTTCCGCTCCCATGCTGAAACAAGCATCTCTATGGGCCTCAGCCATATGTCTGTTCAAATTGTGTTTGTTTCTAATTAAATAAGGGCATCTGCAAGCCATTACTAAATGTCCCGAAGTTTAATGCAAAATGTAATTGCTCATATTAGTTTATCTGCGGTTTCAATCTTTCACAAACATTTAATAACACTTCGGCCATGGGATAGGCAGCTCTTTAAAAAAATCGGTTTCTAAGTGTTTCCTCTTATTTAAATGTCCCGTTCAATCTCCTTTTCTCCCCACCGTGTGCCTCTCTCTTTTTCGTGCTTTTTTTCCTCACAGCAGAAAGCAGCTTTACGGTGTTATAGAAGTTTCCGCTGAGTAGCTTTGGCCCTGGATTTCTTACCTTTTGTTTCCTCAAAACTGCTCTGAGGACTGTACCCAGACACCCTGCCACTGCGTCTCATGTGCCACTGAGCAGTGTGCTGTGCTATGGGCTGTTGACTGTGAAGAGTAGGAGCTAATGTGACATTCTGCGGTTGGCACCTGGGTGGATGTTTCAGGGTATCTGTGAGCGGTTGCTCCATAGGGCACACTGGCAATTAAAAAAAAGTAGGCGCTTTAGAAAAAGAAAAAAAAAGTGCCCGGGGGCATGTTCCTCAATCCTGGCAGAAGCTGTCAAATAAGGGGGATGGATGGGGAACGGAGAGACGAGGAGGTGGGCATGGCCAGGATAGGACCAAACGCTCACAATAGGGCTCGTTTCATTTGTGGAAGGACTCGTGATTGACATAGATTAGACAGGGAAAAGTGTATTGTTTTGGGGGTTTCTCTCCAGAGAGTAGCATTCATTAGGCATCATGCACAGAGCAGAGTACAGTTTCAATAGGGAGCTAGCAGCCTCTAAAAGCAACTGGCTCCTGACAGTTGTATGGACTAGGGCCCATTAGCTGGAACCTACGATTCAGCCTTGAGCAGTATGGTGAAAATGAAGAGGGCTGATGTCAACTCACAGAATTTCCCCCCTTTTGGAAGGGAAAAAGGGTCCCCTTCCCCCCCCCCCTCCCCTCCCTCCCTGCTCTATTGGACTCCAGCTGTCAGGAAACAATACCCGCTGCCTGCTCCGACAAACTCATTCCTGAAAATGTTTTTTTTTCTCGTCCTTCTCTCCCTTTCCCCCTGCTCGCTATAATGTCTTTTCCATTTTTAACCCACGGTCATCCAAGCTTCCTTCCTCCTTACAATCCCTGAGTGATGAATGGAGCTTTAAAAAATCTAAACGTGAATGCATGTGAATTTCTCTTTTTCGAATTTTTTAATTGTCAAATCTGCTTTCATGGTGGTGTAATCGCTATTTCAAAATGACTATAATTCTCTTTTTCGATGCATATGCTGTAGGTGGTCTTTGTGCAGAACAAAAATCCGCACTACATTCGTGCTATATAGGAATTCTGTTAAAGTGCCTTGATTGTCTGCAATTCATCTGCACAAGATGCATGATGTCGTAAAAGAAACAGAATACTTGATAGTTGAATCCCATGCCCGAAAAGGCAACTGGAATTATAAATTATGATATATCGCTATTCGCTATATAGGCAGTTTTTTAAATCTACATTGTGTCTTCATGGGCAAGAAGACATAAGCTAAAATACAATACCCATTTAATTAATTTGAAATTGTACCAGGCAGAAAATCCACATGCATGTCAATCTGCTGTATCCGGTGTTTAAACTGATTCACAAACCAGATGGCTTGAGCTGTGCTAGTGCAGCCTTGGCTCCATGCTATCTCACAGTGCTACAGGAAAATAAAAAAAGAAATCCGGTTCAACTTGTATCAAGCAACAACCTTTCCTTGTCGTTGCACATCAGGGCCCTGCTGCGTGGGACATGTAGTACAGTACATAGGATGGGCAGCTCTCTACAAGAACAACTGTTGGTAAACTTTCACAAGCAAGAGGGGGAAAAAAATAAGCTTACATAATACTTCATAATGGGAGATGATCTTAACCCATTAAGACCTGGAACGCATCTGTGTCATTTTTTTATTTAAGCTAAAAAAGCATTATTTTACACTTTGGCTATTCAAAAATAGCAGATATACAAACTCATAGTGCTGTTATATATATTTTTAAAGCGAACATTTGTAACTAAAATCTTTGCTTCTGGGGGGTCCAGGGAACAAAATATTTTGAGATGGGGGTCCTTGACATGAAAACATTTGAGCACCACTGATTCAGTAACTTAAGTCTTTCAGAAAACTGTTAGGATTCAGTAGACATTTTGTAGAATCATAAAGTATAGGAAGTTTTTTACTTTTATAACAGCATTAAAAATCGATTATAATCGGGTATGGGGTCACAAGGACAAACAACGTGAGCAAAATAGAACAGACCAGACATAGCCTGGACAAGTCCACACCCCAAAGTCTTTAACTTCATCCTTCCCCAAGATGCGGCTTCCTTCCAGCTGTCTTCTTCCCACCCGCTCAGCGATGGGCGCCCACAGCTGGACTCTTGTTTTTCCTTGACAAACGGCAATTTCACAGTCCTCCAGCAGTCCACTGTGCTCACATTGCTCTCTCTCCCTCTCTCTCCCCCACCCTTCATGCCAGAGCCGAGCCCACTGTCTGACCCCGGCCAGCAGAATGGGTCTCATACAGGTGTCTGGTAGAGTTATGGCTCTCTGTTGGCTCGCTTTACACCATTCATTACCCCTCATGTATGTTCTAGGGAAAAAACTGCAACCCCATACTTGTTCACTCTCACAGCAAATAGTGAAGTTTGTCCTGTAGCGTAGCTAGAACGTCTCAATCTGTTTTATTTGGCGTTACTGCAGCAATGGGCGCTTTTAGGAATGCATGTATGCATTTAACCACTAGTCAGTGGATAATGTAGCATAATATACGGCATGCTTTGTGTTATGTAAGCGTTGTCGTCTCATTGTTTCTTCCATTCTCACCCACAGTACCTGCAGATGAAATGGCCTCTTCTGGACGTCCCTGGATCAGTGGGACTGAAAGACTCCCGTTCTCCAACCCCAGGGCATTTAGTAAGTAGATACTAACACTCCTCCTATCTGTCCATCTGCAGCCAGCCACCTCCACCACTACCCCCTAGCAACAACAGCACCTGCAGGCTAACTATTGCACACTGCACAGCCAGCCACGCCTGTCTGTCTGTCTGTCTGTCCGTACCAACAATCACTCAGCTTGTTGTAAATCATCCACGTTTGGAACCACCTAGACCATTCATAAGCTTTCCCACACAGGTGCGAAGCAGTCATCATGATGTCTCTTGACTAGAGTCTACACACACAGAGAGACGGGTCTGCTGAGGTCCCGCATTGTCTAGTCACTAGACAATGTGGGACCTCAGCAGACCCGTTCTCGCTGTGTGGTTTTGCTGAAGGCTGTGTCCTGCAGGGCTGCGATAACATTAGATAAACAGCAGTTTAGATCAGTGGTGGAAAGTAACTAATTACATTTACTCAAGTACTGTACTTGTGTAAGATTTTGAGGTATTTGTCATTGTACTTCTACTCCTTACATCTCGAGGCAATTTTTTTACTTTTACTCCAATTCAGCCCTATATACATTTCGGCCATTTGAAAATAGCCGATCTACAAGCTCACAATGCGTCGCGATGCGATGCATTGTGAGCTTGTAGATCGGCTATTTTCAAAAGATGCTTATACATTTGAAAACTTGAAATGGGACATTCTGCATAATGAGTACTTTTACTTTTTTTTACTTTAAGTACATTTTGATACCAACACTTTTGTACTTTTACTAAAGTAAAACTTTATTTCCGGACTTTCACTTGTAACATAGTATTTCTACTTGCAGTATTGATACTTTTACTTAAGTAAAACATGTGAGTACGTTTCCCACCACTGCCTGAAAGAGAGTATGGAGTCCCATGCTCCTGCTATCACCTGTCAGATCACATGCAGAGTGATCTCTGGTAGGGGAAGTTGTGTTTAGTTATGCATGGAGGAGAGAGCGTTATAAGCCACCCTTGCTGCTGCTGTGGGCAAATAACCGCTGTGACTCAGCCCCTTGACCTTACACGTCCTGGCTAGACGAGTCCTGTTTAGTTTGTGGTGGATTCGTTCGGATCTCATAAGCACAAACGATGCAAACAACAAAGTCTCCATTGAGGGCCGGTCAATGGGAAGCTGTTGTGAAGGGGAGTGGAGCTCGCCCAGGGGAATCCAAAGCTGCTCTGTGGTTGACTTTCAGTCTCAATTGGAAACCAATTAAAGATATTTTATTACAATAAGTGCTGACCCCTAAGTGACTCGACGAAGCATGGCTGCTGGGTTGTCTGTCAGACAGAGCTTCTGTTTAATGTTTTGTTCCAGCCAATTGCCTTTATCGTATTTGCTTAATGCATAACATTATGAAATGCATGATTCTTGTATTGTAGGACAGCAGAGGGAGAGAGAGAGAGAGAGAGAGAGAGAGAGAGAGAGAGAGAGAGAGAGAGAGAGAGAGGAGAGAGAGAGAGAGAGAGAGAGAGAAGAGAAAAGAAAGTACAAGGAGCGGGTTAATGTCAATTGAATTAGGCGGAAATGAAAGAGGCCATTGAAGACTTGATGTGGAGTTTGAGGACTCTAGTTGGATTGTTTCCACTCTGCGCCGCGATGGTTTTGCTGCTGCAGGATTCACTTGAAAGGAAGCTTCATTTGGTGCAGCGTTGGCTCCCTGTCACTATTTGCTTGACCTTTATCTCAATTGAACATCATTGATCCAAGAAGGTCAATACGGACAGAGGACATTGTGTAGATTATGCCTGAGAAATTGAATGCGAGTTGTTGAGCTGTGTTCTGTGAGAATTTTTAATCAACCAGCCTCTGACTTTGTTGGTTGTGTCATTCATATTTTAACCCTGTAGCAAGATACCTTGTAGTAAACTATTTAAACTCCTGTTTGGGACTGTATAGGGCCCTATATGGCTATCTCTGCAAGACTTACAATGCTGTTAGCTTTATTAGCCTTTCATTATTGCAAACATATTTGATTGATAATAACATCATAACAATAATATGATAAAAATTCAAAAGAATAAATATGAATGGTGCTTGCTTACATTCATTGAGTGTAATTCACTCAATGTAAATAAACATGAATGCCTAGCACTGTATACTAGTTAGAAGGCTATTTAAATATGATATAACGTTACTGCTGCTGTGACAAAATGACATCGCAAGGCTGAATATATATACATATATTGTGTGTATATAGACAGACAGTAGGTAGCGCCTATATCCATGCAGCTCAAATGAAACATTTGTGTGGCACTGACCCCAGGATGCAAATAACATAATTGTTTACGCTGCTCCGTCAACTCTCTCTGAAGTTCAGAGAGAGTTGAAACATCATGTGAACTTCCAAGAGGAAGTGTTTTCACGGCCCGCGATCCGGTGATCTCAGCAGAACCCCAGAGGGTCATTTGATGTGTGTGTGATGGGAAGTTTTTGTCTGGTGGTACCAGGCACGGCGCTGCTGCATACCCTGGGCACACGGAATTAGAATGTGTATAATAACACCCCACTGTGCCCTTACCCCCCCCCCCCCCCGCTCCCCCTCACCCCTCCACCCACCCACCCACCCCGGGCCAGAAGCTCACATGCCCCTCTGGTGTGCGGCTGGCTGACAGGGAGCCAGGCTGATTATGTGCTCATTACCCCACCAGAGGAGACACGGGAGTGGGAGGGTGAGCAGAAGGCTGGCTCCCCAGGCTTGCAGGCTCCCCAGGCCCCCCCCCCCCCCCAACACTGCACTAATGAGAGCAGAGGGAGCGGATGGGTGCCCACGGGGGTGGGGTGGGGGGCGTGGGGGGGAGCTAAGGATTACTGGCCAGGGCCAACAGGACCCGGGGAGGAGAGACCTGAGGAGAGAAGCGGGGCAGGAGACCCCAGTAGGGGGGTCCTGGAGCACTGACTGGTAGGGGATGGGACGATATGAAAATTACATGTCACGATTATTGTGGCAAAAACTAATTGCGATTAACGATGTTATCGCGATAATCAAAAGATGCTTAAAACTTAAAATGCCACCTTTGAACCCCCAGCATCCCTATTCTGGCGGGAACGTTCGCCAAACATAGCCGATCTACAACGCGTTGTGAGAGCTTGTAGATCTGCTATTTTTGGTGAATCGATTTGTGTAGAGTGAAATAAGAGCGTACCAAATGCGCTCTTTACACGTCCGTCTTATCAAGTATAGTGGGTTTAAGTGGTACTGAATTTGCAGCTCAACAAAAGCAAATTCATCCTAGTGTATGACGGAGGACAATTTCACCATCATTTTCTATCTCTACGATATGGTTATTGTAAGCGTTTTTTTTTATCTTCATAAACGATTATCGTTCCATCCCTATGGGGCGGGGCCCTTCATGTGATCCTGAAGTCATATTCAAGCTTGTGTTACATCTAATAACAATGATTACAAACATATTTGATCTAATATTGATTAGGAGAGATCTCTGCAGTGAGAGCTAATGCAGTGAGTCATATCATCATGTACATGTGGTTCTTTTAACCTGGTTAACCACTTAAAGTCTATTTTGTACGATGGTGTCACTCTCACGTGACAAAAATTGCCGAGGCTTATTAAAAGGTTTAAAAGAAGGAAGGTTTGGACCTGCCGTAAAACATGTATATAATATTAAAGTAATACATATTCAAGCTTGTGTCTAATAATAATAATAATAATAATATATATATATATATATATATATATATATATATATATATATATATATATATATATATATATAATTATATATATATATATATATATATATATATATATATATATATATATATATATATATATATATAGTTTTTGTTTACATGGTGGCTGGTGTGATTTGATCTAATATTGATTAGGAGGAATATCTGTAGTGACTGAGAGCTCCACTTGTAGGCATATCATGTACATGTGGTTTTAACCTCATTAACCACTTAAGCCTTATTTTATACGTACGATGACGCACGATGGTGTCACGCGGTGAAAATAGCCTCGTGACACAAAAATTGCTACTTTTGAATAATAAAAAGAAAAGTTTTTCTATAATGACATGCCCAAAATAGGGATGCCAGGTTGAAAGTGGTTCATTTGGGTTTTAGAATCACTATATGAGTGGCAGTGTCATCAGTGCCTTCTACTGGCTGAAATACAGCGAGCCTTGAGATTACGATGACACCGACGATGAGCATCATAAGGTTCAGCGCTCCTCCCCTGGATTCTGACACACGGCAAATCCATTTGCTAACGAGGAACCTGCGTGTTGACTTCTGCCCTTCCTCGCTCACGGCACGGCGGGCCGTGTGGAACGGGAGACAGAGAGGCGTATATATACAAGACGTAGAAATCAGAGCCTTCTGTGGGAGTGAGAGTCGAGGGCAAAGCTGTCCTGTCACTGTGCAGATTGGGTCCATAAGGCCTGTATGCTAATCCGGAGCCCACTCTGGCTTCCGAGATCCTCAATTATTCAACAGACAGGTTTGTTTAGCATTCAGTTGGTATTGCTTTTGGTAGTAACGGTGGTTGTGATGGTGATTGGAGCGTATGTGTGCTGGGGGGGATAGACTGGGAAAGAGGGAACGAGCTATTCTAACGGTATCCCTTACCACCACCACACATACAAACCATATACACACACATACATGCGGGCACCCCAGCAACTCCCATATCAGCCTCTGTGTTCAGAGAGCTGTCTATTCATGAATAAAACATCAAAAGGCGCTGCAGGCCCAGGTGATGCAGTGTGTGGGAGAGACTCAACCTTGTCAGTCCAAGCAGCAGTGGCTGAGCTCAAACTGAAGAGGAGAGAGAGGAGAACAAGAGGAGAGAGAGAGAGAGAGTCGAGGAGCAGAGGAGAGGAGGTGGCTGATCATGTGTATTCATATAGCAATCATCACGCCAACATACCTATTACAGCCATGTTGATAGTGCTGTCATGGTCTGAATACTTCCTCCGCTGAGGTCATTCAGCAGTGACTCACGTTAATTTGTCCGGGAGGGACCCATTCTATGTGTCATTATGTGACAAGCGCTTGACTATTATGTTGGTTTAAAAGGAGCAGTGACACTCTAATGAGGTAGCACTGACCCGAGTGACTGCCCCACCATCACTTATCAGATCAGGGCTTACATATGGGCCGGTCTGAACTTGACAGACACAGAAGAATCCTGCTCTCTGTTTCAATATTGTATTAGTGGTGTGTAGAGTCATCAAGACCAACAAGAGACCTGGTCTTGTTGTCAGCATGTCATAAGTCACCTTAGTCACCCAAATGTTTTAAGCGAATTGAAGTGCTGCATGGTCCATGTGCAGCATTCCAGAGATGCCTTTTGTTTCCCCCTCAAGTGTCCATGGTGCTGTTTTCAACACATTGGACTCATGACAGATTTCGTTGAGATGCTGAGTGACGATGAGGCAGCTTTAAAAAAAAAGAAGAAAAAAACATTTTCTTTTTTGGTCCGATTTGGTCCTTACTCTTCTTGGCCCACATTTTTTCTGCAGACCTTTGACTTGGCGTCCGGTGAGAGTTTCCCATTTTGCATTAAGCAATGAACATCCAGGGTCCATGATGAAATCAAAGGCTTCGGCAGGCCCTGTACTGAATACTGATCTGAGGTCTGCAGTCCTGCTGGGCCCACTGCAGATATACAAGAGCTTCTTCCTCAGACATGTGGAATGTGGATCTGAAATTCAAGATGCAGTCAAAAATTATAAGGTCATAGAATGTGTCAGTTATCGCACATCGAGTCCATGAATGAATTCAAACACAAACAAAGTGAGATTTTTCTTTAACACGTCAATGTTAAAGAAAATATGTTACTGAAGCTTAATTAATTTACAGATATTTATTATTATTGTACACCCCACAAAGATATTGAGTTATATCCCACTGGTGTTATATCCCACTGTTTTTAGTATATGCCTTGTCATCTGTGTGTGTGTGTGTGTGTGTGTGTGTGTGTGTGTGTGTGTGTGTGTGTGTGTGTGTGTGTGTGTGTGTGCGCGTGCGCGTGTGTGTGTGTGTGTGTGTGTGTGTGTGTGTGCGTGTGCATGTGCCCTTTAATGACCGTAGAGAATGGTCACACTGCTGCTGACCGACTCCACTCCCGTAATATGACACAGCGCGCTCTATTATTCTAACCTAGAATATTAGTGCCATTGACCTTTCCAAAGGCGATGGGCAGAGGTAAAGCAGCAAGTTGTCTGTGATGAATGGCATGGGCTTAAAGGAGGGGCCGATTCTAAAAGGCATACGACACAGTCAGACCCCTCTCACGTCCGCTTCCTGTTGGCGTTGACAAACAAGGCTTGGATTTCTCAGCATGCCAGGCATTCTTTTTCACCCTGTCTTTCCTGGCCGTTTTGAAAAGGCCTCTGAACCTCCCACCCAGAAATCGCCTAGCAGAAAGGCACACAAAGCTGCAGGGTTATTCAGTTTGTTCTAAGCTCTCTTCCCCGTCGGCTGTTTGCCTAGTAATTCAATTCAGATGTGCAGGATCCAAAAACATGTTTGCTTGAATGAAATCCACCCCTCCACCCACATTGACCAAGGACTGTGCTTTTCTTAGCGCCGTTCCAAGTTGGACAGCCCATCGAGGTATTGCCACCTCTGCCTCTCTTAGCCCCGAAAACCTCTTAACCCGTTTAGACCCGGAACGCGTCTGTGTCACTTTAGTTTTCTTTGGCTATTCCAAAATAGCAGATCTAGCTCATAGCTCATAGTATGGCTATGAGCTTGTAGATCTGCTATTTTTGGAAAAAAAAGTTGTGAAAGTCTGTGCAAATCTTTGAAAAAAAACAGATTTAGAAGACATTTGTAGAATCCTCCAGAAGCAAAGATTTGAGTTAAAAATGTTCGCTTTACCAAAAAAAGTATACATATATTCAAAGATTTGCAAATCTACAAGCTCATAGTGCGGCACTCAGTGCAGCGCTATGAGCTTGTAGATCTGCTATTTTTGAATAGCCTAAGAAATAAAAAATGACACGGATTCTTTCCGGGTCTAAATGGGTTAACAGAGAGACACCTATTCTCTGCACTGGCTCAGCAACCTTTTTTTTTGCTATTTTTCATCTCCCTGCTACTATGTCGAGCCTGCTCTAATACCAGAATCCCAGTGTTGTTGCTTTGCGAGCCGCGAGGTACGCCTGCACTATGTTGCAGGCCAGTATTTCAACAAGCACGTCTATGTAAAGAGCATGATTTCTGCTGTCTGTCAATGCAGATACCATCTGGTTCCAGGTTTGCTCTGTATCCGTCCTGTCACGTAGATGTTGTTTATATTTAAAACACAGCTCATGTTCCATGTGGTTTCCTTATTACACCTTGCCCATGGATCGTGAAGCTGGAGCATATGAAGCTGTCGCGGGTTTGAGAGGAATATTACCCCTACACATAAAGCAACTGAATGAAGGTATTGATGGATCGCGGCTTTAGTTTTACACCAACACACTGAGCCACAATTTTTACATGACTGCGTTTTGTGTTTGCTCGAACTTAATTCATTAAGCAAGGAGTTAATACGTTGGTGCTTGACTTTTTACAGTGTTTTATTTATTTAACTGTGAAACGGCTCTGACCTAAAGTAAGGAGTTTTCCTTATGAGCTTGCCGTCTTTGTAAAAATGTTGACCATGGTATAACCTCTCCTCGGTCGGTATAGTGACTGGCTCAACAGGTAGGAGGCGAGTCGAAATGCATTTTGCATGTGTACAGTGAAGTCTGCACACTCGATTGTACGTCGCAGTTCTTTTTTGGGCCGCTTTAATTTAAATGAATACTGGAATTGTGATGTTGAAAACCGGTGCCTTTTAAACTTATAAAATCTGTTCAAAGCAAACACACGATTGGTGCATTCCAGAATATGAATTATTGATAGGGCATAATTTCTAATTCTAACTGAAGTGCTTCCCAAAAATGTGTTGGCACCCAGGTCTAGAGGTCTCAAACAGCATGCACAATATAGGGAAAAACTCAGGCACATTGTACATGAAGTAGAGCAACAAAGCACAACTGAAATATACATGACATGTGGGATCTGGGGTTTCAATCTCCATAAAGCATTTTTTTTTTCCTGCCATCAAATTATATCAAAGCCTTTTTTTTCTGTGTTGTATGAAATCTTGTTTCCGGGCTCACCTAATGTACTTTCAAAAACATATTGACCTTACGCGCTCTCCTGGTCTTTTTAGGGAAAACATAAAAAGCTCTGTTCTAAGTAAAGTGATCTTAATATAGCCTTGTTTCACACACCAGTAAATATTTTCTTCACTAGAGCTGGCATTACCAGAATCAAAGTACGCCTTCTTAAGACATGGGCTGAAATACGTTTGCTAAGGGTTTAAAAAAGAAGGTAAAGGTTGGACCCTGCCTTAAAAAATAAATGTAGCAAAAAAAAAAAAAAAAGGCACGGCAAAAAAATTGGAACAATTCTCAGCAGCGTGAAGTAAGAGAGCGTACAGAAGTCTCAATGCAAACCTTGTTCCCTCCCAGACCACGTTGGAGAGACGAGAGGGTGAGGAGGGGGGTGTGGGGGAGGGATATTGAAGAAAGGTTAGGCTGGAGGAACAAGACTCCTTTCTCCCCCCCACACCACCACCCCCCCCCCACCCCCTGACCCTCCCATGTGACAAGTTGAGCCAACAAGCGCTCTATTCAGCGGAGCAGCCAGGGGAAATGACTGCGAGGCTAAACACTACCCTAATGAAAGTAGAGACGCTGGTTATTATTATTGTCTTCATCATCATCACCACCATCATCATCGTTGTCATTGTCATTGTCCAGACCTGGACAGGGTCTGCGAGGGGCGATTTGGCCACACAGTCAATCAAGGGTCTGGGTTTTCTCACCACACCATGTAGTATTGTTAAAAGTATCTTTAACAACATAAAAAAAAGGAATTGTTTCATGATGGAATTTCTATATTACGCCCTCTTTGTCGTGGCCATTTTTGCCATTTTTGACATGACATCGTTGTTGTCATGACTATTCTGTTGGGTTGGCATCCACTTTCTTATATTCCTATAAATGGATCGCTGTGGAAAATGTGGGATTGATAATCTTTCCAGTTGATTATGGATAGCTTTGTATTCTTAGCCTTGTTTTGTGAGCACACTCGTGTGTGTGTGTGTGTGTGTGTGTGTGTGTGTGTGTGTGTGTGTGTGTGTGTGTGTGTGTGTGTGTGTGTGTGTGTGTGTGTGTGTGTGTGTGTGTGTGTGTGTGTGTGTGTGTGTGTGTGTGTGTGTGTGTGTGTGTGTGTGTGTGTGTGCGTGCGTGTGTGCAATCTGTGCATGAGGTGCTGGTGTGACTTCTGGACCGGCGGCGCTGTTGTTTTGCTTGTTGGGCTGAACAAACAGTTCTCTCCTCCACTAAATGACTGTAATGGTCTTGGCATGTGTCCGCGAGGCTTTTTAGTGTTCCTTGGTGCCGGTCCAGATTGCATCATAATACGGCCTGTCACATTCACATGCAGAGTCTGTTGTTGATCTGTGGAGGGCGCTACGCTCAGGATAGTTAAGACACACCTACTGTAACCCCATGCTACTTGGTGACACAGTGACCTGCAGGCAATGGTGGTAAAAAGTAATTTTTTTTTTTACTTAGTATCAATACTGCAATGTAGAAATACTCTGTTACAAGTAAAAGTCCGGAATTCTAAATTTACTTGAGTAAAAGTACAAAGTATACTTAAAGTACCAAAAGTAAAATGTCTCATTATGCAGAATGTCCCGTTTCACTAGGTTATCATATGTCTAAAATGTATACAAATATTTTGAAAATAGGCGATCTACAAGCTCTTGAGTTTGTAGATCGGCTATTTTCAAATTGCCAAAGTTGAAATGGGGCTGAAGTGGTAAATGTATGTCTTGTAACTGACATGCATCAGTTACATATAACCAAATCTACAAAGTAACTAGTAACTTTGTTCCTAAAGTTTTCAATTAATTGTAGTGTAGTAAGAGTAAAAAGTACATTTGCCTCTGAGCTGTAGTGGTGTAGAAGTAAAAGTACTGAAAACTGGAAATGCTCCGGCAAAGTAAAAAAAAAGTACTGTGTGGCCCGAACGGCTGGCGTAGCGGTCCGGGCACCTAGGCTGTTAATGCGTGTCTTGAGTTCGAATCCTGATCCCGAAGACCGTTGCTGCGTGTCACTCCACATCTCTCTCTCTCCCCATTTTCCTGTCCAGTCTACTCTACACTATCAATAAAGGCTTGTAAATAATAAATGTACTTTACACCACTGACATGTAACACATACTTGTGTGACACAGTGACCAGCATGTAATGCACAGCCTCCACTACTGTAAATGCATTGGGAGAGTTTTCAGATGCTTCTCAGAGATCAACACGTCGGTGCATAATGTGTTACACATAAGCCCCTGATGAACAGATGCATAATATCAGATGATATCACGTGCCGCTGGTGTTTTGAATACTGTGTTAGCTAGAGGCGTCAGAGCCTCCGTGCTTATCAGCTCCCTAACCACCCCCCCTCTCTCTCTCTCTCTCTCTCTCTCTTTCCCTTTCACAGTCCAACAAGGTCCCGGTGGTTCAGCATGCCCACCATGTCCACCCGCTGACCCCGTTAATCACCTACAGCAACGAACACTTCTCTCCGGGCACGCCGCCCTCACACCTCTCCCCAGAGATCCTAGACCCAAAGACAGGTATATTTATTACCTTCGTTGGTGGTGGACATATGTTTTGCCAAACCATAACCACTTAAGCCTTTAACTCCGGAAAGCATCTGTGTCATTTTGGATTTCTTTGGGCTATACAAAAATAGCAGATCTACAAGCTGCTATTTTTTGAAAAAGCGTGAAAAGTTGTGCAAATCTTTGAGTATATATTTTTTAAAGCAAACATTTGTAACAAAAATCTTTCCTTCTGGGCAGAAGATAGTTGAAATAGTAGATCCACAAGTTCACAATGGGTCAGCAGTGCCAGCCACTGTGAGCTTGTGGATCTGCTATTTTGGAAAATGCACCCAAAAATAGGAGGCCAGGTTGAAAGTAACCTAATTTGGACCATTATGCAACAACTTGTGCAGAACTTGGCTTGTCTCCAGACCATGGATATATTTGGCTATTTTATCACATTGATGATAAAATTGCTTTCCCATATTAGCGGGTACATTATCCCATTGATACCTGGAACGCATCTGTGTCACTTTAGATGTCTTTCGCTATTCAAAAATAGCAGATATACAAACTCATAGGTGTCACGCTATTAGCTTGTAGATCTGCTATTTTTGAAAAATCTTGAAAACATTTTGTTTTTACATTTTTCCAAAAACTGTTATGATTTAGATTTTTTTTAAAGAATCGCCTCAGGTCTTAATGGGTTATGCTTCAGCTTGTTGTTGTGATTGTGGTTTCCTGCAGGTATTCCTCGGACCCCTCACCCATCGGAGCTCTCACCCTACTACCCGCTGTCTCCAGGAGCAGTGGGCCAGATCGCACATCCTCTGGGCTGGCTCGTGCCACAGTGAGTTACTCTTATTCATTGTGCTTTCATTTTGTTCAAAAACTAAAAAAACATTTGGAATATATGTACTCAAGTAAATGTTTTACTTAAGTAAAAGAAAAGTATCAATACTGCCATGTAGAAATACTCAGTTACAAGTAAAAGTATTCAAAATTTACTTGAGTAAAAGTACAAAAGTATTAGTATCAAAATGTACTTAAAGTACCAAAAGTAGAAAGTACTCATTATGCAGAATGTCCCATTTCACAAGTTTTCAAATGTATAAAAAACCCTTTTGAAAATAGCAGATCTACAAGCTCACAATGCGTTGCATCGTGACGCATTGTGAGCTTGTATATCGGCTATTTTCAAATGTCCGAAATGTATATAGGGCTGAAGTGGGTAATTTATGTGTCGTAATAATAATCCAAATCTACAAAGTCACTAGTAACGAAAGTTTTCAAACAATTGTAGGAGTAAAATATTTGCCTCTGAGATGTAGTGGAGTAGAAGTAAAAGTATTGGAAATTGGAAATACTCAAGTAAAGTACAAATACCTCAAAATTGTACTCAAGTACAGTACTTAAGTAAATGTAGTTAGTTTCCCACCACTGATTCTGATGATAAATGTTGATAATAGTAGTATTACGTTGATCTGTTCAAATCTAATCTTGAACACTAATATTCCCTAATCGATTTGGTCTCAAATTGTTGGCTTACTTGAAACGAGTACTCAAGTCCAGGTTCTTTAATGTTAGGCCAGCAGAACGTAATATACTCTAGGTATGGGTTTGATTAAAACGATTAAAAGGAAAGCACAACAAATTGATTAAGAGTCATTTTGGATTCTAGCAAAGGGAGCGAGACGCATTGCTCTGTGTGACTTCTTGAATGATGTCACGCAAGCTGATAACCGCCAGCAAATCAAACTGACTCAGGATTTCACTGTAAGGCTGTTATTTTAACATAGTTTTTATGTTCCGTAATGTAGGTGCAGGTGTACCATATCAAAACAACAATAAATTATTATAACATTTGAGTTCACCGGGATAAATCCTGAGCATTTATGTGTTTCTTGCTACGGGGTGTTGTAATCAATTGCAACGGTGCTGTTCCGCAAGCAAGGGGATTTGAGCTGATGAGGAGAGGATTAGTGCTGGTGGGTTTTTGGAGTCTGTCAGCTGTGTTTGATCCACCTCTCTCACCGGAGCCTCTCCTTCTCTCGCTCTCCTTCTCTCCAGTGGTGGAGAAAGTACTCAAATGTTTTACTTAAGTAAAGGTAGAAATACTTTGTTACAAGTAAAAGTCCGGAATTCAAAATGCACTTGAGTAAAAGTATAAAAGTATTGGCATCAAAATGTACTTAAAGTACCAAAAGTAAAAGTATTCATTATTGCAGAATGTCCCATTTCAAGTTTTAAAAAGTCTTTTGAAAATAGTCGACAGACAGCATTGTCGAATAATTGTTTCAAATAATTGTAGTGGAGTAAAAAGTACAATATTTGCCTCTGAGGTGTAGTGGAGTAGAAGTAAAAGTATTGGAAATTGGAAATACTCAAGTAAAGTACAAATACATCAAAATTGTACTTAAGTACAGTACTTGAGTACATGTACTTTACATCACTGCTTCTCTCTTCCTAACTTTGCCTCTCCATTCCTCCCCCTTGCTCTCTCTCTCTCTCTCTCTCTCTCTCTCTCTCTCTCTCTCTCTCTCTCTCTCTCTCTCTCTCTCTCTCTCTCTCTCTCTCTCTCTCCCTCTGTCTCTCTCTTTCTCTCTCTCTCTGGCTGTCTTTCTCTCTCTCTCAGGCAGGCCCAGCACATGTACTCTATCCCCCCGGGGGGTTTCCGTCACCCCTATCCAGCGCTGGCCATGAATGCATCCATGTCCAGGTGAGTGGATCGTGTTCGAGCGACACCCCCACATTCCCACAGGGCGATATCTAATATGGACGGGGTTATATGACAATATGCTGTAATCACGTTTAACGGGCATGCTTTGCCAGCGGTTTTAACCCATTAAGACCCAAAAATAGCAGATCGACAAGCTCATATGAGCTTGTAGATCTGCTATTTTAGAAAAATCGGGGAAATGTGTGCAAATCTTTGAATATGTATTTTTTTAAAGCGAACATTCGGAACTCAAATCTTTGCTTCTGGAGGGGTCCCTGGAACAAAACATTTTTAGATGGGGGGGGTCCGCGGCCACATACATATCTAAAAAAAAAAATCTAAATCCTAACAGTATGTTGCTATATCAGTGGTGCTCCCAACTTTTCCATGTCAAGGACCCCCAAAATTATATGTATTTTAGCCGTGGACCCCCATCTCAAAATATGTTGTTCCAGGTGACCCCCCCCCCCCCCCCCAGAAGTACAGATCAGAGTTAAAAATGTTCGCTTTAAAACACAAATGTTCACGATTTCCCCCCAAAATAGCAGATCTACAAGCTTGTATATCTGCTATTTTTTTAATAGCCAAAGAAATCTAAAAATGACACAAGATGGGTTAAACAAGTACAAGGGGTAAAATACAGTTGAATAAATGCAAAAAAAGGCCCTTCTTATCATTACGTGTTTCCACTGAAGCAAATGTTTGTTTGCAAACTTTTGAAATATTGCAACATATAAGATATGCGGTTAGGTGTGTTTCCGTTGGTTCATTCACTATTTATTGCATAATGTCGTCATTGACAAACCTTTTTCCACTGTTACGTGAGCAAATTATTTCCAATACTGAGGGAATTGTTGGTGAAATTTGCCATTATCTTTATTCCATTTCCAATATGATACTTGGCGAAAAAAAAGAAAAGAAAACATTGATGGCAGGGCTTCTTTTGTTAAGCTGCCTCAGCAATAATTTGAGGAAGTAGCTTGGAATATTATCGATTATCACTTAATATCTCCATGGAAGAGCGTAGGAATGGAATATCGGGTGAAATTACCCCGTAAGATAGGACAGATGTACTTTCTATTTCAGACACCAGACCATCAGATGATGTGACAGTCAGTGGTGTCAATTAAACTACAAAGGAATTTGAGGTCTTATAAGTCTATCTGAGACAGGTTGAGCCTTTTCTTGAGAGCCAAACTTCCACAGCCAGGCCAATCTTCTGAGCTGCTCGACTACACACACACACACACACACACACACACACACACACACACACACACACACACACACACACACACACACACACACACACACACACACACACACACACACACACACACACACACACACACACACACACACACACACACACACACACACACACACAAAGATGAAAGGGCCAAGAATCGATTAGGACAAATCAAAGCTCATCTGAAACTACAAGTCCCTTCAGACTTAACTCACTGACCTGCTGTCAAACTTAGAAAGATTTGTAGCCAGCCTTCCGGTGTTCATATGAGATGAAATATTCAAAAGGGTCTCTGTGCGATCAATAGTATTTGTAGCTCCGGTCGAAGAATGAAAGAATAAAATGACTGGATAGACACATCGCACACTCCATAATACACCTGAAGGACATTGCATTATTAATTTACATAAGATATTCCAGGTTTAGTGTCATAGCACAAATCTGGCTAGCCAGGCACTGCTTTATTTGCCCTAAAACATTGAACAGAAGAGAAATAATCTTCGATTAACCCATTAAGACCTGAGGCCGATTCTACAAAATGTCTTTCTAAATCCTAATGTTGCTATATCAGTGGTTCTCAAACCTTTTCATGCCAACGACCCCCAAAATGATACGTATTTGGCCGCAGACCCCCATCTCAAAATATTTTGTTCCAGGGACCCCCAGAAGCAAAGATTTTAGTTACAAATGTTCGCTTTAAAAAATATATATTCAGATTTGCACACATTTTCACGATCTTTCAAAAATAGCAGCTCTACAAGCTATTTTTTTTATTGCCAAAGAAATCTAAAATGACTGATGCGTTCTCGTTCTCAATGGGTTGAAACATTAACCACAGAACTTGGATTAGGTAGAATTAGGTGTGCTGGTGGGGTAACTTTGCTATAGTGCAAAGTAAGATTTCTTTTTAGGGTTCGAAACCTGTGTAGCACAGCAGATTCTGTTAATGTTAACATTCTGAGGCTCACTATATCGTCCGTTAGTTGAAACAGCTGTGTGTGATTTATCAAGGGCTAACCATTGGTCTGTAAAAACATAGGCAGGCCTTGTTTTATCCCCAGGGGACAACAATGGCACCCCCTTGTTAGCATAAGCTAAAATATAAAATCTGGCTAAGAAGAAATGGCAGTGAAAGCACCGTATCACCTGCAAATTCCTCAGATATTTTCTGAGATTACATTGTTATGTCGACCGCCGCTATTGTTTGGTCCGTGCCTCGCTGTTATTGATCTAGTGTCTTTTAAACCCGCAATAAAAATCATGTGAATGAAATGAAAACCAGCAAATATCAGCGTGTGCATCTGTCATCTGTGTACAGGGCGAGCCTTAGCGTCCTTATCAAGGATACTTGCTTTATCGTGCCACTAAGCCTATAACTTCTACAATAGCTTTGTTACAAGTGGAAAATCTTAGATGTATCAGGTAGCGTTGGACAATTTTAGCAGCTGACAACTTCATCCCTGAGGCAACGCAGTTCTGCATGATGCTGCATGATATGTTTGTAAAGGGCTATTACAATTATTTATTCAATGTTTTTTACATTGATTATAATGCCTTCCAGTAGTCTATAACAGTCTATAACAGTTCCTGGTTTAGCGGTACATTAATAAGAACACATTGCAAGTATATATTGCAAAAAAACAACAAAAGTGACAAATATGAAAGGTAATAATCTATACATGTCCAGCTTATTTTTTTGTATCTTATGAACATGTCTATGTAGTAAAGGAAAATACTATATTGTGGGGCCTTTAAAAAAAAAGAGAAACAGATTAGCGCTAAACCGGAACCTGCTACGGACATTACTTCCGGCAAGCGTTATTAGAGGAGATTATTATGGAGAAGTACGTTAGGGTATTATGATTATGTAAAATTATGTAAAACCACCCAATAGGGTATGTCCTAATATGACAGTGGCTGAGGTGTGCAGGTCTTCGGTGCAAGCCAGAGACAGGATAATTGCTTATATCGTTAAATTGAAAGGAGAAAAAAAGAGATTTGCTTGGCGTATGGCAGGGAGGGAGGGAGAGAAGAAGGGAGGGAGGCTGCCCCTGCAATCCTCAAGCACAGGGCAGTTGTGTATATTGACTTGTATGACAGTCTAGACGTTTATGAGATTATTTTTTACCTTTTTTTTTTCTTAAGCAGTGAACGATTTTCCATTGTAACACGTATTTAACAAGAATGCGTGGCAAGAGGTTTGTGGAACTTAATTCCCCCACCGTTGTCCACTACAATGCTCCATTGTGTTAACAATTGGAAAAGTAAGGGAGTCGCTTATGTGAAGGTGCTCTGTGCGAACGAGAACGGCTGTCGAAGGCCCTCCATGGTTTTGGAACGTGGTGAGGAAAGTGGTTTCAGGTGTCGGGGGGCCATGCTGTCGCCATGGCAACAACACACTCCACTTTTCTCCAGCCGTGGCTGAATAAAGGGGCTTTTGAAAAAGTCTATATTTGAACAAAAACCAAGCATGTAGCTCATTGTGTCGTATGATTTACGTCTAGACGGACCGAGTTTTCACACTGAATTTGACCTGACGACGGTGGTGTGCAGGACCATAATGAGGCGGGGCCTGTTCGAACTTTTTTAAGCCCAGGGTTAAGCACGTTCAAACAGGCTGTCCTTATTTTGGGCCATGTCCACTTTAGACAGAAATGGTCAAAAATAGTTGAACGTGGTCGAGTCTCTCGGTGGGTGTGTAAATATTTAACCAATGAAAAGTATTAAAGAAGTAGTTCACCCTAAAAATGACTTATTTTCGATCAATTACACATCCCACGAAGCCTTGAATTCTTGGATTTTTTTTGTGACGCATTTTTGACAATAATTTGATGACCGGCTGTGTTTCCGGTAGGAGACTCAAATCTCCTTTGAGTCTCCTACCGGAAACACAGCTGGTCATCAAATTATTGGCTTAGGAATGCGTCAAAAACAAAAAGAAATCCATGATTGTGACTAAATAATAACCACATTGGATCCATTGGAACACTTTTTTTACTGCGAACCGACACGCTTTTCACTATTTTCACTATTCGTCATACGACGGAAGTATAGGGTTTAAGAGGTTAATAATGCAGATTTGCGGTATAACGTTAATGGTCGTTGTCTTTGTTTCCTCGTTAGCCTGGTGTCCAGCCGTTTCTCCCCCCACATGATGACCCACCACCCCCAGGGCCTGCACCAGACGGGCATCCCGCACCCCGCCATCGTCTCGCCGACCATCAAGCAGGAGCCCAGGAGCGACAACATCAGCCCTTCAATGCATGCGTAAGAGTCCTTCTATAAGCAGTCCGTTTACACCAGTGGTTCTCAAACCTTTTCATGTCAAGGACCCCCAAACCAAACTGATATATATATATATTTGGCGGCGACCCCTTCCTTCAGATTTTTTTTGTGCCAGGGACCCCCAGAAGAGAAGATTTGTGTAAAAAGAAAATCTAAATTATTCACAAATTTGAAGATTTTTCAAAAGGGGCACTTTGTGCCGTACTGCGAGCTTGTACATCTGCTATTTTTAAATAGCCACGGTAACACATTTAGCTGGGGATCCCCTGGAACCCCTCCAAGGACCCCTGGGGGTCCCCGGACCCCACTTTGAGAACCTTTGGTTTACACACCGTTAGAGCAGTGCTTCTCCAACGGCGTGCCAGTGTGCCGAGGCACACGGGTGTGCCATGAGACAAGTCAAGGTGTGCCTTGGGATTCTGTGACAAGCACACATTATTGCAATGTATACAGCTATGCAATACGTTTCAATTTAGTGTATCGGTACTTTGTGCGCACTCATTTCCCAATACAGAGGCAAATACTTTAAAAATATATATTTTAACCACTTTCAATCTGACAAATCTCTATTTTGGGCATGTCATGTATGTATAATAATGCTTTTCTTTTTAATTAAAAGGTTTTCCACACACAAAAAAAAGGCTGATCTACAAGCTCACAACGTGTCACATTGCGACACGTTGTGAGCTTGCAGATGTGAATACAGACGTGCCTTAAGATTTTGACTTGCCCATCGGTGTGGGCCTTGGACACAAAACGTTTGAATACCACTGCATTATTAGATAGATACATCTTTTCTCATTGACTCGTGCTTTACCACCAGTTTGTACTGTATTTGTCATTATCTCTGAAGCAGCTATGGCTATGGTCCCATCTCAACGTATTTTGAAATGCCTGGTTTCAGCAGAAAATCCCCGGGGCCGGCCAAGAAGGAGGAAGAGAAGAAGCCACACATCAAGAAACCTCTCAATGCCTTCATGCTCTACATGAAGGAGATGAGGGCCAAAGTAGTGGCTGAGTGCACTCTGAAAGAGAGCGCCGCCATCAACCAGATCCTAGGGAGACGGGTGAGCACAGACACAATTAGAAATCACTTTACTGTATGAGGAATGCTCTTTGGCACCTGGTGCCATGTGAACACCCATCACAAAAACACATAAGAGTGGACAAAAGGCAAAATAGTATTTGGTCAGTGGTGTAAAGTAATTAAGTACATTTACTCAAGTGCTGTACTTAAGTACAATTTTGAGGTACTTTTACTTTACTTGAGTATTTCCAATTGGATATACTTTTGCTTCTACTCCACTACATCTCGGAGGCAAATATTGCACTTTTACTCCACTACAATTATTTGAAAACTTTAGTTACTAGTTACTGATATGCAGATATAAATTATTACATTATAAAACATACATGAACCACTTTAGCCTTATTTTATACCTAGGCTCTTTGAAAATAGCTACTAGCTACAAGCTCACAACGCGTCGCATTGTGAGCTTGTAGATCGGCTATTTTCAAACATTTTAGTACTTCCACCATTGTATTTAGTAAATACAATTTAGGCATTTAGCAGACGCTCTTATCCAGAGCGACTTACAATTGCAAGATCAGAATTAAGCAGAGGAAGCATGAGCTTTCAATAAACAACAAGGTAAATAGTCATATAAGTAGACAGAAAGAACAATGGAGTGCCTCACAATAAACCTAAATGTCTGTCTAAATAATATGCTATCTAAATAAGTTTCTGAACATTTGTGGTCAATAAAAAAATTAAAATAAAGTAACAGAAATGCATCTACACCAGACTCACGTTAATGCGATAGGACATTGCAGGACATGCTGTTCTTTAGACAACACCTCTAAAGACAGAGTATCTCAGTAGATAACTCTGTGTGTGTGTGTGTGTGTGTGTGTGTGTGTGTGTGTGTGTGTGTGTGTGTGTGTGTGTGTGTGTGCGCACACACACGGGGAGTAGTGGAGGGGATTGGGTGTGTGCATTTTGCATGCGTGTTGCTTGTAGGCAATTGTGTTGGCATATATGTAACCCTAACACAATATCCACTGACTTTTCTTATTCCTTTGTCTGCAGTGGCACTCCCTAACAAGAGAGGAACAAGCCAAATACTACGAGCTGGCGAGGAAAGAGAGGCAACTACACTCGCAGCTCTACCCCGGCTGGTCAGCCCGAGATAACTATGTGAGTGGCTCTTCTCGACGTATTCCGTCTCTCTCAACCACCAGCTAAAAAAGTGGGCTCCATAAGTGGGATATGTTCTCACTAAAGCACAAGACTATTTTAACCCATTAAGACCGGGAACGCATCTGTGTCACTTTTAGATTTCTTTGGCTATTAAAAAAATAGCAGATATACAAGCTCATAGCGCGGCACCAAGTGCTTTACTGCATTATTTGTAACTAAAATCTTTGCTTCTGGGGGTCCCTGGAACAACAGATTTTACAAATGTTCTCTTTAAAAATATGTATATTCAAAGATTTGCACACATTTTCACGATTTAAAAAAAATAGCAGATCTGCAAGCTCATAGCGAGGCACTCGGTGCCGCACTATGAGCTTGTATATCTGCTATTTTGGAATAGCCAAAGAAATCTTAAAATGAAATCTTAAAATGACACTAAATGGGTTAATTGTTTCAAGTAATGACAAAAACTACTCTTTTGTTCTCATGGACTGAAGCGGTTTGCTTGCACTTTGTTAGTGAGACGTTTTTTTCTTTTTTTCTTACAACATTGTTGTGTTTATCTGTGCAGGGAAAGCGGAAAAAGAGGAAGAGAGATAATAAGCCAGACTCAACACCAGAGGGTAAGGGGCTTTTCTCTCCTTTCTGTTGGTCCCTTCTTATATAGTGGAACAAAAACAACAAAATCTGTATAAAATAACCTTACAGTATATGTATGCTTTACTCAGCTTGCAATGCCCAAGGAATTGGTCCAAACCTAGCATAGGTCCAAGCGACCTGGGACACAACTCCCTTTGTTTGGTTTTATGTATTTATTTATTTATTTATGTATGTATTTATTTACTTTTGGCATGGGTCATTTCCTTCACTAACACTTCTCTACTAACTCCCTCCTCCTCCTCTACACTTTTGACAAGCAGCATATGAGGTTCAGTGCTAATAGTGGCAGGTATGCAACAGTAAGACCATCGCCATCTGCTCCACCCACGCCCGGTCTCATTTCAGTGTTTCACCGTTCACCGCTATTATGTTGAGATTCAACTCAACATAATGGCGGCAGATTTATTTCCATTGTTAACGCATATATATATATATGCGTTATACACAGTGGTAGAAAACAAGCTCACAACGTGTCGCAATGAGACGCGTTGTGAGCTTGCAGATCGTCTATTTTCAAATAGCCTACGTATAAAATAGAGCTAAAGTGGTTAATTTATGTTTTATAATGTAATAATTTATATCTGCAAAGTAACTAGTAACTTAAGTTTTCAAATAATTGTTGTGGCGTAAAAGTACAATATTTTCCTCTGAGATGTAGTAGAGTATAAGTATAAGTATAGACAATTGGAAATACTCCAGTAAAGTAAAAGTACCTCAAAATTGTACTTAAGTACAGTACTTGAGTAAATGTACTGAGTTACTTTACACCACTGGTTATATATAGCGCATATATATATATATATATATATATATATATATATATATATATATATATATATATATATATATCGTTGCCGTTGGGTATGTGTACGATACGTGTCCTCCTTTGAATTCTGTCATGCGTCTTATTCATTTGAATCTAACATGTGGTTTCGTGAGCCTCCATCGCATATCATCCTCTGTGTTGTGTCGACCCCTCTTCCTGTGTTATCCAAACGAGCGTTGTTGAGGGACTTGTGTCAGATTTTAGGCCAACGGTAAATTCATAATTTACAGCTGCATCATAACATTGTTTCTCTCTCTCTCTCTGCCTCTCTCCTGCAGACTTCTCGATAAGGAACAAGAAGCAGTGCGTTCAGTACCTGCCCTCGGAGAAGATGTGCGACAGCCCCGCGTCATCCCACGGCAGCATGCTGGACTCTCCCGCCACCCCGTCGGCGGCGCTGGCGTCTCCGGCCGCGCCGGCCGCCACCCACTCGGAGCAGGCCCAGCCACTGTCTCTCACGACCAAGCCGGAGGGACGCAGCATGCACCACCACCATTTCCCCCTGCACGGGAAAGCCCCCGGGTCCGCGTCATCCACCTCCTCCTCTTCCTCCTCCTCCTCCTCCTCCTCCTCTTCCTCCTCCTCCCACCACCACCACCACCCCGCCATCTCCATCCATTCAGGTAGCCACCATTCGACCACGCCCATCCTCACTCGGCCAATCCCGTTCACCTCCCTGCACCCCTCCATGCTCTCCCCTCCCTCCCCGTTCCACCAGGCGGCTCTCCACTCCCACCATGCTCTGTTCCAGTCACAGCCCCTCTCCTTGGTTACCAAATCGAATGACTAAATATTTTTTTGTTGCAAAAACAATTTTTTTTTGTCCTCCCCCCATTTATTGTGCTGTATATTGCTTTTCTTTTAAAATAGGTATTAGAGCAACTTTTTTTCTAAATAATGAAAAGGAAGAAATATTATTGGTCAATATTTGATCGCCCTCCCTTTTCTACATCTCTCAATGAATGAAACAAAATGTATTTTTTGTAAAGTTTACTGCAGAACTGGTTTAATTTTTTGATGCATTTATCCAATGAACCTCTTGTATAAAAGAACCAATGTACATAAAGTTTCTTTATAAAAAAAACAAAAAAGGAACAAAAAATACCTTTTCTTTTTAGCCAAAACTTGATTAATGTTAGCATTAAGTTTAATTCATAGTACTGGCCAATAATTGCAGCCCCCCTTTTCAATTCTGAAGTGTGTGCCCCTCTTTGACATGTTAAATAAACATTTGAAATTGTTTCTTAAAAAGAAATGTGTCAGTGATTGTTTTAATGTGTACCAGAAAACACTTAAGTGGCTTAATAAGGTGTTCTTTTTAACAAGCCACTGTGGGCTTGGTTATTATTCCCATAATTGTAACCACAGCACTTTTACATGTTGATAGCAACTGCCTGTTTTAGCTGTTTGGAATGTAGCTTTAGTAAGCATCGCTATTTTATTAGTCACAATGAAACTGAATGGAAGTCAGTGGCACACCTGTCAGTGGTTTTGTAATTATGTTGTTTAACAGGCAAATTTGTTAGCAGACATAAATTATTTTTAGTAGCATGCTTGTCTCTCTCCAGCTCTCGACAAGGAACATCTTCATGAAAAAATATTTCTGATAGTAGAGTCGTACTCAAGTTTAGTGTTTAATAAGGCAGATTTAGGCTAACCACATTGGAAATTTAAAGGGTAACAAAATTTGAAGGAAAAAAAAACAGACATCTGTTCCTTCCTGGAAGATACAGTTCCATAACAATGACAAAAAAAAACAGGTCAGTCCCCCCCCCCTCTCGCCCACCCCACCCCCCGGCACACCAAAACCGTGCTCGCTTTCCCTGTTTCTCTTGCACTTTTACTGCTTCTGTATTCACAGTTTGGCACACTGCTAAGGCTTTAATTAACTCAGAGGTAATGGGATGTAGCCCCTGGGACCTCATTAGGCAATTCAATTAGTGAAAAATACACAAGGTAGGTTACAGTTTTTGGTGGCGTTGGAGATGAGGAGCGGAGCCAGGGATGGACCAATTATCCTGGAGCAGGGGGACTGGCCTGGAAGTCCCCTCAGTCGGGGATCTGGAGCAGTAGGGTGTATACCACACAACACCAACCAACAACCAGACAGATGGTACTTGGATCTGCCCCCATTCGATTGCCATTGAGTTTATTCAGGCTCATACGGTACACAAGTTGACGGACTAAAGCTTGCATAACACACAAGAACTTTATTAACTATTCAACGCTGATAGTTTTTTAAATGCGGGTCAATTTTGATAACTGAATTTTAGCAGGAAGATATCCACTCTACATTGTGAGATGTGGGCGTGAACGTGGATAGGTTCAAGTTAATTGTCAACGTTATTTTTTTATAGGCAATTTAAGCAGTTTTTTAATCATTACTTTTTGTTCTATAGTTGTGGAACAGCTATTATTGTAAGATTGTTTTGTGGTTAATACACTGTTTATAGAAACCACATTAACCACATTAACCATGGCATTTGTATTTTTGGCAGATTGGCAGAATTACCTTTTATTTTAATTTAAAAAATAGCAAGCTTACGATGTGTCGCAGTGCGCCGTGTGAGCTTACAGTAGATCTGCTATGTTTGCTATTTTCCATACAACAAACTAGGGGCGAGGTTGGGGCTTAATATGAATGTCATAGGCCTATTTGTAGGACTTTGTCCAAAAATGTCACTGCATGCATACTAATGATGATCGCTCGTTAAATTATGATATGGATCAATCTTCATCAGAGGATCATTATCCTTCCATGCTGTCAATAACAGCTGAAGGACCTGTGCCTTCAGATAGGCAATAGTATTCTCTGGACGTTATAGTCCATTAAGACCGGGAAAGCATCTGCGTCATTCTAAGATTTCTTTGGGCTACTCAAAAATAGCAGACATACGCTATGAGCTTGTAGATCTGCTATTTTAGAAAAATCTTGAAAATTTGTGCAAATCTTTGAATATATATATTTTTTAAAGCGAACATTTGTAACTCAAATCTTTGCTTCGGGGGGGTTTTAAGTTTTTTTAGAACCACTGATATAGAAACATATATATATTTTTAAAACTATTAGGCTTTAGAAGACTTGATGGGTTAGACGAGAGACGGATGGAGTGCCGCTCACTGAGGATGAGTCTCTCTACTGTCTAGTATATGGCCCTGCAGTGAGATACCACGCCGTCAGCCTTCCCCATCATCCCCATCATCCCCACCCCCGTGTCTTAAGGAATCATTAGCCATAATAAGTCTTTGCTTGTTTGCCTTTCTGTCTTACATCATTCCCGGCAGAAGCCTTGGTCTCTGGTGCCATGGCTGCCCACTCTCAGCTACTTCACCGATCCATCACTGAAATTACAGGTAATGAGTTGTCAAAACAGCCAGGCAAGCTGCCTGCTCAAGGCCACACATCCTACTGCTGCTGCGGCGTTCAATTCTCTATAGATAGTCGCCCCATTATGAAGCTTCAGCCTCCAAGAGAAAGGACTTCAAATATACTGGCCGTTTCGTGTTGTTTTGAAGCCATGGTGGTGTATTTCCGCTTATTGGATTTTCTTACTCGTCTGCCACTCTCGTTTTTATTTTTTTATATTCACGTACAAAGTTGTGGGTGTTGATTTATTGAAGCAGATAATTTCAAATAAGATTATTGTGCTGACACTTGTAAAAATGCACCGCACATACACCCATTATTTTGCTCGCACTGTGTGAGTTGAAACATTCATGGCTAAGCAATGTGTGCAGCGTACAGTGTTGACACCTCGTCCATGATTGATTGAGCTGATGGGGGTGAAATAAAACTCGACAAAGTTATGAAATAATATTCAAACTGAAATTGGTAGTATCTGTTATTATGATTCGCACATTGGGGCACACTAAAATTATAATGCATTAACTGTGTATTATCTAATAATGCATTTGGTTTGCCTCTCTACTCGACATCTGCCATGTAAGCACTAGGTCAGACTTAATACATGTTAATTTTTGCTCATTAAATTCTTGCAATCTCTTGCCAAGGTTCTTATTCGGGCTCTCCTTTGATCTTGAATGTATTCCAGGTTAACCCTTTGATATGTCACATAATGTGACGTGGACACATTGCATGTTGCCACTTGGAGGCCAAAATTGAAATCCCAAATGAAAAGGGGGAAATCACATCATTATTATAATCATTATTATCATCATCATCATCATCATCATCCTCAATATGCTAGTATATGGACCATGAAACGCCAGTATCCTGTGATTAATAGTTGGACATAATTCTTTATATTGGCACTCGGTCCACAAAAATACACTTCCAGATATAAAATTAATATTGTTTATTTTGCATGGTTCCATGTCATTGTCTTAAGATACTGTACTACACAGTAAAATGGGTCCATTTGGTTACATCTGTACACTCTTGGAGTTACACGTGAAAAATACACTGCCATATATAAAATGATTATTGTTTATTTTTGAATGGATTCATGTCATTGTCTTAAGATACTATACTACACAGTAAAAAAGATTCTCAGTTTTAATGTATCCACTTGTAACTCCACGAGTGTAACAAATGTAACCAAATGGACCCAATTTACTGTGTAGTACAGTATCTTAAGACAATGACGTGGAACCATTCAAAATAAAAAATAATATTTTCCCTCAGTTTTAATGTATCCACTTGTAACTCCACGAGTGTAACAAATGGAACCAAATGGAACCATTTGGTTACATTTGTACACTCTTGGAGTTAAACTAAACACTGAGGATTTTACTGAGTGGTTACAAATTTGGTTACAAATGTAACTCCATTTGGTTACATTTGCACACTCTCAGAGTTAAACTAAACACTGAGGATTTCACTGAGTGGGTCTTTCATTGATCGGGTGATCCCAGCAGCCCTATTGATAACAGGATGGGGGGGCAGGGAGCGGTGTGATATTAATTGATTGTTTCTCTCACATGATCCACTGAGCTTAGCAGCAAGAACTCAGCCAGTTGTGTGAGGGGGAGAGAGAGGAGAGGAACGTGTCTGGCTGTGAGCAGCAGAATGTATTATTCATGCCCGTTTGACCTTAAAGAGGGAAATGCAAATCAGCCTCAAGAATAAGAAGGGGATCATCTGACTTTTCAAAATGTCAAAACAGCCTGCCATAATTAAGACATATTCATTACAAGAAATCCACAGGTTCTCTCCCTCCCTTCCAGCTGAGATGTAAAACACCTCCAATTAACATCTTGATGTTAATGCTATCTCCCCATCAATGGCGAGATACTGAAGGGTGTGTGCACGTGCGTGCGTGTGTGCGTATGCGTGTGCGTGTGCATGTGTGTGTGCGTGTGTGTGTGTGTGTGCGTGCGTGTGTGTTTACAAACTGTATATTCATATACATGTATATATGTGTGTGTTTACATGTATTCATACACATACTGTATATACAGTATATACATATGTGTGTGTATGTAAATACATATGTGTGTGTGTGTGTGTGTGTGTGTGTGTGTGTGTGTGTGTGTGTGTGTGTGTGTGTGTGTGTGTGTGTGTGTGTGTGTGTGTGTATGTGTGCGTGTGCGTGTGCGTATGTATGTATGTATGTATGTATGTATGTATGTATGTATGTATGTATGTATATATATATATAATATGTGTGTATGTATGTACAGTAAGTAATATGTATGTATGTATGTATGTATGTATGTATGTATGTATGTATGTATGTATGTATGTATGTATGTATGTATGTATGTATGTATGTATGTATGTATGTATGTATGTATGTATGTATGTATGTAATGTATGTACGTACATACATGTGCATGGGGATCTCATCTTAAACAAGCTCAGTGCTTAATGAGTCTTCCAGTTTAGTAGACCTTGTATTGTGAATTTGTACTTCCATGTACTGTTATTCTCATGTCTTACTAAATAAAAGTACATCAATCAATCAATCAAACACACACACACACACACACACACACACACACACACACACACACACACACACACACACACACACACACACACACACACACACACACACACACACACACACACACACACACACACACACACACACACACACACGCTGAGAGCAAGCACGAGAGCGAGATAGTGATGATATGGACAGACAGAGAGGATGAGACATTTAATTAACGATTTCCAACGCTGCATTGAAGGCCACTACTGCCACCTGCCGACGGGGTCATATACTGGAAATCGATTATCCCTGTCATACCTGCAATGAACCACTGCAGGGCAGCAAGGAGCTACTGACACGAAATGTGCAGCTTTGCCCTGAAGAAGACTGGTGGTTGCTATGTGGTAGTTAGAGTCTCCATCCCATCACCTGGAGGGACTAGTAATTAAAGCTAGCAATACATAACACATTTCACAATCTCAGAGGAAAATATTGTAGGCCTACTTTTACCCCACTACAATTATTTGAACACTTTAGTTACTTTAGTTTTTACTGTTACTTTGTAGATTTGAATTATTATTACAAAACACACATTAACCACTTCAGCCCTATGTACATAGCAAATCCCCAGCAAAAGTAGTTCATGTACAGTAGCATCACAATCATTTTAACCACTTTATCCATTTATATTTTGGCTATTCAAAAAACAGCAGATCTACAAGGTCACTGCAAGCTTGTAAATCTGCTAATTTTGAGAATCTTGAAAAACAAAGAAAATGTTTGGAAAATTTGGAATAATTTTGAATTTCTATAAACATAAATCTTCTCTTCTGGGGTCCCTGGCATAAAAACATTTTGAGATGGGGGTCCTTGTCCAAATATATAGCAATTTGGGGGTCCTTCCTTCTTCTCAAACGTTTTCGTGTCAAGGACCCCCAAAATGATATGTATTTGGCCGTGGACCCCCATCTCAAAATATTTTATTCCAGGGACCCCCAGAAGCACAGATTTGAGTTACAAATGTTCGCTTATATACAAGATATACAAGCTCATAGCGCTTTTGAATAGCCAAAGTATAAAATATGGATAAAGTGGTTAAAATTATTGTGACGCTTTATTAACTAATTCTGCTGGGGACCCCCTGGTGGTACCCCGAGAACCATTGGTCTAAACTCACAGAGTCGGTGGTTCAACCGTGGTTGCCTGTGACAACCAAGTAAACCTATCACAGCGTGAGACCACCCTCCTGGACTATGGGCTCTTTAGACTCGTACCAGGAAGTGAAAGAGGAGGAGGAGACTTTGACAACACTTGTCATCTGTGTCACACTGAACACGACAACACACTGGAACCGCACACACACACATTATTATTACACGACTGACAGCAGCGTCATCATTACACTTTATGTTGTTGTCATTAAACTTGCTCACAATGAAGAAGATCTGCGTCCTAGTCACCGTTTTACTGTGTTGTTGCAGCATCAATATTAAAGGTAAGTGATTAAGTGAAGCTTTGTGAACGTTCAATTTTTTTTTTTTTTTTGCCAACCCGACAGGGTTGCTGAAACAAACAAAAAAACAACAGATCTACAAGCTAACAACGCGTCGTGACAGGACGCGTTGTTATTTTGTAGATCTGTTTTTTAATTTTTACACGTGACACCGTCTCGAGCACAAAATGCATTCGTCACTGCTTTAACCTGCTGCTGGTGATACTTCCGCCTTGTGTTCCGGGTTTATGTTCTCACACTTTTACTGAATTTATTATTATGATTATTTTTTGGAAGATTCTCCCATTTCCACGGTGTTTAAGCTGGATAACTCAGCCCAAAATGCCACATTGATATGGCACAGGGCTGTCGAATGAATCAAAATCATAAAGTAGTTGTGCAATCAAAATGATTGCACAATTAGTTTCGATTTTGGTAATATGGAAATGGAATGCATGGACAGACATAGTTTTCTAAATCCTGCTGAGACATGAATCCTTGATGTATTGTATTCTCATGGTGATAGTTTTTATTGACTGTTGACGTGGCTGAGTGTTCAAATTCAGGTCAGAGTCTACACCAAGCTTTTTGGCTGGGTACGTGAGGAGGCTTACACATGCTTCAAAATAGTCAAACCAAAACAGTTAATTTTAGTTAATCAGAGTAGTGCCCAGTCCTAGCTGTACAGTAGTATACAACCCTCGTAGACGTATTTATGATTCTGACGTTTTCAATCTACGAGAGTTGTAGGGTTCACGCCCCATGGAGACATGTACTTTCTGCACTATGCCCCACAGACACTCCAAACATGTACAAATTGAAAATAAAGGTGCTTACCCCCAAGCCCCAAATGTTAACTGACTCTACGGGGTAGTAGTTTAATGTAATAATCCATATCTTTCAATAAAGAAGTGTTTTAATGCCGTTTGTGGCCGAACGCCATTTTTTCACCCTCGTTTACTTCCTGTTTACATTTAGTGTAATTCCGGGTTTCACCGGATGCGCCCCGTCACTACCCGTCACTACCGCCCATTGGGAACTTCCGAGAGAATCGTCCACAGACGGCATTAAAACACTTCTTTAATGAAAGATATGGATTATTACATTAAACTACTACCCCGTAGAGTCAGTTAACATTTGGGGCTTGGGGGTAAGCACCTTTATTTTCAATTTGTACATGTTTGGAGTGTCTGTGGGGCATAGTGCAGAAAGTCCATGTCTCCATGGGGCGTGAACCCTACAACTCTCGTAGATTGAAAACGTCAGAATCATAGGGTTGTATACTACAGCTAGCCCAGTCCCAACAAATCCACCTGTCTCATCCCCAAATATCCTTATCCTCAGTCCAGTCTTATCCCCAAATAGTGCCCAGTCATCTGGGGAGAAATGGTGCCCAAACCTCTCAGGTGCCCACTGCCTACTGTTCTGGTTATATGCTAGATAGAAAGTGTTACAACATCCCAGATCAATAACCTTATGTGTTTGTTTGATTGATTGATTGAAAACTGTATTAACAGTTTGCAAATAGTACAGTGTATACGATTATACAGTGATGCTAAAAGCATAACACAAAAAAGTTTTGTTTCCATTGTGGTCCTGTGTATTCAATTCATATTCTAGACTCATCTAGTCTCCATGGGGTGACTAATCGATAGAAAAAAATACATTCTTTGGGCGAACTATCCTTTAAGGACTTTTAAGACCCTTTTAAAGGTATCATGACATTCATTTTCACTTTTTTTATTTTCAATGTTTTATTTGGGGTTTTATGACCTCAATTACACCCAAAAAAACTGAACTTAGAACATTCAGTGGATTTTCTGTGGTCTGGGGTTTTCTGAATAATTAGGCTGAAAAGTAATCTGAGCTTTGCCCTTCGACAGTGAGGTCACAGTCGATTAATCCCGCCCACTCTCCTCCTCGCCCCTCCCCTCCCCTATCCTTTCCTTTGGGGGGGGCGGAGCAGAGGCGATGATTGACAGGCAAAATCCCTCACCAGCGACACCCGCAGGCAAAGATTTCTTTTTTCATTGCAGTTGAAAAGGCTTTAGAAATGTGAGAGAAAAACACCTGCCATGGATCACTGGAATGGAATTTTCACTTAAAACTTTTTGTACACTTTTGAAGGACCAGGACAAAGACTTTGAATGTGGTGTAAAAGTGAATGTCATTAAACCTTTAATACATAAAAAGAAAGGAAAAAGACCGTTACTGCATCAAAAGTCATCATCAAACTATACTATAAAACTGGTCAAACATTGGCCAAATTGTCAAATATAATATAAGAAAGATCTACAAGCGTTGTGAGCTTGTAGATCTGCTATTTTTACAATATTCATCTGTGGAAAACAAAATCGAATGCCTCAAATCCTACATTCCAAGTGCTTATCGGGATGGGGGGGGTCCCCAGTTCAAACTTCAAATGATTATTTTTGGGAGTCGCAGCCTAAAACGGTTGAGAACCACTGCCATAGAGCATTGGTCTACAAGCTACGAGCTTGTAGATCTGCCATTTTTGAAAAATCTTGAAAATTAAATCTTTTTTTTAAAAGGCGAACATTTTAACACAAATCTTTGCTTCTGGGGGTCCCTGGCACAACATATTTTCAGGTGGGGGTCCGTGGCCACATACTTATCAATTTGGCACAAAAAAGTTTGAGAGCCACTGCCATAGAGGGTGCGGTGGCAATAAATGGGATGAATTGGAAGAATGGGACCGCAGCACAGACAGTATGACACCATGTTACCTTGACAATGAATGACAGCTGTTGCTATGGACCATAGAGATAAGTGAGACTCCTATTCCATATCGTCACTGTCAGGCGGAAACCTTGTATGTCCAAAACCTTTACTTTTCAGGGGAAAAAAGGAAAGAACCTGTGTTCCAATGGATAAAATATAATGATTATTTAGTCGCAACATAAGCTCTTGTTAATACTTTTCATTGGTTCAAAATTTATAAAAAGAGCTAGAGCCGTCTTCCAGATAAAGAATCACTTTATAAATATTCAATATTTATAAAATATTTCAGTTTTCTCTTTAAAAATATCTTGCAAAAAATGAAACGTGTTGTGAACTTGTAGGTCGGCTAATTCTTCGATTTTTTTTCTTACACTACGAAGTAGGGCACAAATTTATGAAAAAACAAAAAGTTGAAATATGAAGAATTGGAGATACAAGGTTTCTGCCTGACAACGGCGATACGTGATTTAATCAATTGGACTGTTGCCCTGTTTATTTATAATAAGATGAGATAACATTCATTGAATTTCCCCTGGAGGGTAATTTAGGTGTCATAGCAGAAACGGCAGTGAAAATGAAACGCAGGAGAGGTACATGTATGTAAGAGTCAAGAACCAAACCAAGATAAATAGAATAAAAATAAGCTGTAAATACTGAAAATCCTATTAATTTACATTTTATTAATTGATATGTTAACAGGACAGAGCAGAAGGTTCAAGCTACGGCACAGGAAATGAGTGATATCCAAAGAGAGTCTGTTTTGCAGACAAATTGTATCGCAGCAGTTGGCGGGTGACTACTATTTTATTGTCTTGAGGAAGAGGTTTTGAGTTTGGCTGTGAGCCTGCTACGTCTTGTAGACAAAAATAAATATATACTGAATATTATTTATTATATCTAATTTTCATATTATACAGGTTACCAGTACACCACGAGTGGTCACGCGTACAATCAGGAAGTGGTATATCCTGTGGGTTTCTATCAAATTTCACTTCTGGGTGTAGACCAAGAATTTATTAGTCGTGATAAAAATCAGTTTGACACAATATTTCACTTCCTTTCATTGTTTGTTGGAGTTTGAGAAACTGGCAGGTTCTGATTAAAGGGGAATACCACTCATTTTCAACATTAAAATATGTTATTATTTATTATACCTTAGAGCTGTTGTGTGGACATAAGAACTAAGTCCCCCTCCTTCTCTGTTGCCTAGAACCAGAACCAGAAAATCGATGTTTGGGGGTCATGTGATTAGTGACGTATGGTTGCTGTTTGGCCCACCCTCTTGGCTGCCTCTAGACTAGAGGCATTTGGGGGTCATTCAGGCCATGACCCCCAAATGAATCATATGTGAACTGGGGACCCCCACCCTGACAAGCACTTGGAATTGTAGGAGTTGAGGCATTACATTGAGTTTGACTCGGTTCCATAGACAAATATTGTGAAAATAGCCGATGCAGATGCTTTTTTTTTTATCACAACGCCTCGCAAACGGGAGGCGTTGTGAGCTTGTAGATCAGCTATTTCCAAATGTTTTGCCTCTTTCTTATATTATTTGACAATTTTGTCAATTTTTAAGCACTAAAAAGGTTTAAAGGTCCTTACATTGTCACTTAACTATCATCTGGGGATCCCCCCAAAGCCCACAGGTTGAGATTCACTGGACTAGAATAGGGATTTTACCTCCAGCTGAAACAGCGCAACATGAATATAAAATTAAGATTTGTTTCAGTTTTAATGTACAAGACAGTGCTATGTCCTGTGAATCAGAATTTATAACCATATGCCATTATCAACCACGAAGATTTACTAAGTGAATATTAATTCGCGGAAGTGTTGCAGAACTGTTATTTTTGGCACACAACACCATCCTACGGCTAAATATAGTCAGCTCATGATAGTATTATCTCTTCTCCAATTTGGCCACAGGGCGGCATCATAACACTTACACAAGTGGCAAAAAGAGATAATTATCATGATTTAAGATAGGTGTATTTGTTATTAGGAGTATTAGCAATCTAGCAGAGCTGTGTACATATTTAGTTTGTATTAAAGGTAGGGTAAGTGATATTTTTTGCTTAGAACAAAAAGTATTTTGTTAAAAAGCACTATATTCTGATAGTAATCATTGCTATAGAGTGTTTGTTCAGTAACAGGAGTCTCCCCGTCTCTCCAGCTCTTTAATAAACAGAAAATACATTTTCCGGTTCCAAAATCTCAGCCAATCAGGAGAAAGTAGACATTTTTTGTTCCAGTTCCAATTTCTTTGTGTCATCACTTCCAATTTCACTTGTTTAATCTATATCCTGATTGAGTTCTCTATCTTGATTGGATAAAATTGGAAATGAAACTGAAACTGAAACGAAAATGCATTTTCTGTAGCTGGAGAGACAAGGAGACTCCTTTTACTGAACAAGCACTCTATAGCAATGAGTACTATCAGAATATAGAGCTATTTAACACTTAATTTAACCAAAGAAAATCACTTACCCTACCTTTTAAATCAGTTATTTTTTTCAAATAATTGTTGACGTTGCACGTTAATTTGTAGAAGATTTGGCTCGAGAGTGGCTCAGTGTCAGACTTTTATGGAAAATTATGGAACCCTTATATGCCTTAGCCTTTATAAAAGCAACATTTACAAAATGATTACATTTTATTACAATTATTTAAACTTACTTTCAGTTTTGTAGTCTTTTTTTGTGTGTGACACCAGTACCAGTGGTAGCTACCTGGTTATTACGTAACCTCTTAACCTATTTGGTAATATTGTGGGTTTTACCCAGAGGCCAACGGTGAAACATTAAAACCATTGATATAATATCAATATGTCCTCTATTCAAACAATGACACCCCCTTTTAAAGGTCTGTGTCTGTGCTTGGTGAGACGTATCACTGCGTCATGTTCCGTTTAACATTATCACAATCCATATCATATCCATAACGTTAACTATGAAGCGCAGAGGGCAACGTTTTGGTGATTAGTTTTTTTGAGCAGGCATATCATGGAGAACAGAAAGGAGACGGCTAAACGAATATCTCCGCCCCCGTTGCTTGTGCTGCGGGTGCACATTATAGAGCTTTGTATAACATCTCAATGTCCTTAATATTGGTGTAAGAAAACATCAATCATTCAGGGGTTTTCCATTAAATCTGTGGTATATGGTTAAATCATCAATCGGAAAATGCCTATGCTGATCAAAGCAACAGCATTTTTTTTTTAAGTGTTTTGGAAAACAATGTAGTTCTACGACTTCCAGATATGATAAATATCATACAGAGAAAGACATTGTAGTTTTCTGTCTTTTCGTACTCGTAGTCTATGTTGATAGTAAAGGTATAAGAGATTAATTGAGCCATAAACTGAATGTACATTACGTGCATACTATTTAAAGCTATTTACTTTGCTATTTACAGGAGCAGCTTTGCCACCAGCTCAGCCCAATGGAACCGATGACGCAGACGCTTCAAAGCCAGTCGAACCCCCCCCTAAAGGGAATGTAACAACCACTGATGCTGGCAAAGCACAAGTTGGAACCGCCACAGTGGAGATACAAGCAGACACAAACCAAGGACAAAATGGGGCTTCTGTAAAGAATCAGCCAGAGGAAATTGCAACCGCAGAAACTGACACGAGCAAGAGTGGTATAAGTGTGGTACCTAAACCGAATCTTAATACTCCGAAGGATCCCAAGAATGAGCACCCTGAAGACGTTGCCAGTGAGAACCAATCTGACAAGATAACCGAGAAGAGTGGTAAAAGTGTGGTACCTAAACCGAATCTTAATACTCCGAAGGATCCCAAGAATGAGCACCCTGAAGACGTTGCCAGTGAGAACCAATTTGACAAGATAACCGAGAGCAACCAAGCTGGAGCGACAATTGAGAAGGCTCCATCTGGAGATCAAACCAAGACCAACAAACCTGTAGAGGAATCCAACAACATCCAAACTGTAGACCAAGCCAAGGACGACCAACCTGGAAAGGAAACGGCCACCATCCAACCTGTAGAGGAAACCAACCCGGACCAATCTGAAGAGGAAACCAACAAGGAGGAAAATAAGGATGAAAAGCCAACAGGCAAACCTGACATCCTACCTAGTAAGGAAACCAACACGGACCAATCTGGAGAGGAAACCAACAAGGAGGAAAGTAATGATGAAAAGTCATCAGTCAAACTTGACAAAGAAGAAGCTGCAGACAAACTTGACAAAGAAGAAGCTGCAGATAATTCCAACCGTGCCATGCCTTTTCCTCCAAAAGATGATGTAGAAAACAGTCACTTCTTCGCCTATCTTGTGACCACAGCTGTCTTGGTGGCAATGCTCTACATTGCTTACCACAATAAACGCAAGGTACTTTCCAAAATCTAGATCAACTTGTCATGCTTAAGTAAAGGTGAAGCATCTAACTAATAGTATTTCCAATGACCCAGGTAATGGTTCTGATCTAAACAACAATAACACAATTCTGAGAAAAGATGTTTAGTCATTCAATTAGACTAAGAGACCAAAAGCCATGCAAGTAGCCCTCCAGCTGGTGATCTTCTGATTTAACCACTGATCTAGCCTATAGTACCTATTCTGCTACACAGCAAACCAGTGTATCCTGGGAGCTTAAACCATGTCAGAGAATGGCAAATTATGCTGTTTATGACAATTCAATGGACATATCTTGGGAGACATTTGATGTACTGAAAATGATTTAAAAATATGTTATGTGGCCTGTTGCATGTTAATATATATATTATGTTGCATATCTCACGTCTGTTTGTTTGTTTGTTACTCAGATAATCGCCTTCGTTCTGGAGGGTAAGAAATCCAGATCAAGTCGTAGGCCCAAAGCCACAGATTACCAGAAGCTGGATCAGCATGTGAGTAGTTCATAGGAATAATACATTTTTCTGTTTTCCTGTTATAAAGCTAACTTTAATATTGCCGTTATTAGTGTTGTCAGACCTGATTTTGTTTTTCCTTTCTTTCAGATGTGAAAGTATCATTGTGTTGGAGCCATTTCCTGATGCAGCTAAGTACACTGTGGTTTGGAAGTAAGAGACGGCATGATGAAGATGTGACCTTTTCTTTGGTTTAATCACTTCATAGTTTGAATGGAGAGTTGTATTTTGTACATTTATTGCATGACTATGCAGATGACACTGTTGCCTTATTGGAATTAGTGAAGATCAGCAAAGGTTACCGTAAGCATGCTGTGTTTGCACTTTTGTTGTTACGCCACATAGAGGCAACCTTTTTATGTTTTTTTCTTTCACTTGGTCTGAATGATGCTGCCCAAGGGCACTGACTCAGGATATTTTAGTAAGATGATTTTTTTTGGGGGTCTATCTTTGTATGTAATTGTACAACGTTAATTTACATGACTAAGCCATTTAAAATAAGATGTCGGTGTTGCAGCACTCCACTGATGAAGGAAGTTCTTTATGCATATCAGATAAAAAATTATAATTTATTTTTTTGTGTATGAAATGGCATTGCGATGTACTGAAGGGGATGTTTCGATGTCTGCCTTCTAACATGACCAAATGGCGTTGGCCAGATGAATGTACTAGTGACTTTTACTGTCCTAAAAGAGAGGCTAGCATGTTGCTCACCTGCTGTAATTTAATGTACAGTCAAAGCTAACCAAACATTTGATTATAAATTGATCTGTTGTTGGGCACACACACACTACTACTTCAGATGTACAAATGTATCTGAACAATCTCGGTTTGGTTGGATTGATGTGGTGCAGATGTTAAACTATCAATATATTTAAAACGAAGTTGACAGTCTGAGTACTGTGTTGGTGGCCAACACATCTATAGATGATTTCTCCGTTTTAGGTGAACACAGTTTGTAATTGGATTTGTTATTGGTGTGACGGGACTAGTCTTATAAATGTTAATTAAACATAAAAAAAAACCTAATGTTTGTCAGAGAAACGGGCCAACAATTTAATTGCACTGTTTTGACAGGGGTGCTTGTGTGTGGCAGTATGCTTTGAAAATAATTACCATATATTTTTGTCCAAATTGAGTGCTATACAATTAATTTGATCTATAATAGATTTGTGTGTGTGCGTGTATGTGTTTTCAATACTGACATCACCAAGAAACCTGTGCCAAATGGCTTGACGGAGATCAGTAACATTTGCTATAATGTGCCTGCTTCCTACATTACCACTATATTTATTTTCATCATCCATTTCCTACTCCCTTACGATTTTACTTTTAGTGACAGGATCTCTTGACTGTATTTTCATTAATATTCTTGCCCAACAGTTGAGCAAAATGTGTTATGTTCCATTATAGCTCCTGATAATCGTTCTTGCCATGTCATGCAATACAACGACTTCACCCACCCAAGTTGAACAAAATGTCTCGTAATTGGCCTGAAAGTGATTAAATTAAATTGATAATGGAGAAACAAAAAAAGAGACTCCCATACTTTATAAATCGAATACATTTTCAAATGTGAGAAATTGCTGTTTGAAGATTAACCACATGGTCATAATCAATATACTGGTTTGACTTTTGGACGTATTTTGTTTTGCATAGTGGCTTTCCATGTTTACTGTCATTCTGTCTTTGAAATGCAAATGTGTGCACATTACCTTCTTGTATGCTGGACCAATTGAACTTTTAATTTTTAAATAAATAGTTTTATACTTTCCAGCCTCATCATTTAATTAGCCTACATAATACCCTCATGCTGTCATAGTTAATACAAATTTGATTTACCAATTCATTTATTGAATAGAACTAATGCATTTGGCTGTTCAGAGATTATAGAGTAGCAAGGAATAGGTAGCACATACAATACTATTTCTCTCAATAAAAAAATAGTGTGTGTGGGGGGCACACGCACACACACAATCAATCCACAATCAATCCGTTTAAAGTTAGTAATATAATATGTAATGTAGATTGTAATTTCCAAGTTTGTAAAATTAGGCCAATTTCAAACCACAACACATGTCACTTCATATTGTCTACTAAGAGCAGGGGACTTGTTGGTTCTATTGCTAGTTCATTTTATTAACAGTTTACCAGGTACAAAAAAAAGATCATGGACAGGGTCAGGGGCCATCTCAAATATTTAAGCAAGATTGCGCACTGCCAAGGCACTGCCATCGTCTACACACAGTCAAAGTGTACAGCCAGGTGGTCAAATCATATGTTTGGCCTCTTCCTCATAAATGTCTGGAATCTCTCCGATGGAGGAGGACACCATTCGGACGGTGTTGCTCCCACGTAGACTGAGTTCATACTGAATGAGCTGTTTCCAGAAGCCAGGGTTGGGTCTGACGATGGGGCGACGTGCCTTCACCCAGGAGTGAGCCTCCATAAGGCTCATGTCGCGGTGCTTCATCAGGTATGCCATGCACAGGGTGGCGGAGCGGCTCACACCAGCATTACAGTAAACCAGGGTATGCCCACCACTGCTCTCTGCGACCAGCTGGATCTTATCCGCCACCTGGTCAAAGTGGGCGTCCAGAGGGGTCAGCGGGTGGTCCGTGACGGGAACGTGGAGGTAGTCCACCCCGGGGGGCACAGCAGCATCACGGTCCCTGCTCTTCTCTGTGACGTTAATGATGCAGGTTATCTTGTAACGAGGCACCACGTCGCCGTCGTTCGCCGCTCGGCTGTTGCTCAGATAAAGGTGTTCAGTAATGAGGCACAGACCAGACAGTCTCTGAGTACCTGACTGGTGCATGACTGTTGTTGTTGTTGTTGTTGTTGTTGTCAATACTTACTATTATTATTATCATAAACCAGACAGTCTCTGAGTACCTGACTGGTGCATCATGATGATACACTGTTGACGAAATGAAATCCTGACTTTACTACTCTGCCTTTAAAAGCCTCCACATTGAAGTAAAAGTGATGTAATTAATTGATATAGCGTGATGACACAGCCCCGTGTCCTAATAAGGAAAGTATTTGCTAAATTATATTATATTATATTATAACAAAGGCTAGTGTATGATCACATGCCAGCGTGTATTGTAGTATGGCTACTCAGTGAGACCAAAGTTTGTTTAAGCTCACTACTGTAGCCTATAGTGCCCCCTGCTGGAGGTGTACAAGCAAGCCACATACTGTGTATTATATAGCTCGTGTTTAATGACAGTGTATGAAACCATTAAACTGCATGGCGCCATTGGCGCGTCCCTTATATTCTCTAATGTAAATCCCTGACCTCATTGTATGGTCAGAAATCGGAATATCCGTACAGTGTATTGTAAAGAAAATAAATTAATACATAAATACAAAAATAAAAGTACTACTCCAGTATAAACTAACTGAGTGAACATTTGCATTACTTTCCCTGGCTTGTTCTTTATGAAACACAAACGACAAGCCTCAGATTCACACATCTACTGTTTTACTGTAGTTATTGGGGTTGGTGTGGAGAGGAGATAATAAGGGATGATTTGCCTATAGACTGGAGGCTGGCTCATGGCTGCCTAGGGGGGAACGCAGATGGTGAATGGGCTCGGCTAGTCAGTGTGTACAAAGAACTATAAACCTGAGGCAGCTGGGTTCCATTAAGCGGCACGCAGCCTATTGACTATTCAAGGTGTAGGCTCATGGACTGACATCTGCGTGCTGTTTTTTAAATCCTTCAACAAACACATTTCTTTGTTCGACGGCTTTCCACTATTTTTCTGGCTTCGTAAAAACGCCCAGACACCCATTATGATCATCAGTGCGCAGCAGCTGTTAGTGAACACTGGAACACTCCCTGATCTGATGCTGCCCCTCAGACTCAGCCCCACGACGCCAAGAGAGGTTGTTGGCTACTGGCGTCTATAAGTGCGTAACATGGGCGTACAACACATTGCTTTTATTTGCAAATTTAAATGACAGAATGCGTCCTATTTTATTTTTTTCCACGATTGAAGAAGATGTGAAGATGCTTCCAGTTGCTATTATTTGATGCTGCGGGACAGACAGGTGCATTGAGGCTACTGGAACTGAACATGAATACTGGTATGGTCATGTTTTATCGCAGTGGAATTTATGTTATTTGATGAATTTCCGTTATTTTGTTAGTCATTGTACTTATTGATCTATTGGTGTATGCTGCTACTGTTTATTTTAGGGCAGGGGGGGATTGTGGTCCTTTTTTTCTTCATATAAAATGAACTCACCTCTTGAGACAAGCCTATAGAAAAGGCATTTTCATTGTGTGGGGTAGGGTATAGGCTACACTGGCCTATTTGAGATACACAGCTTATTTAATGTATTAAAAAATTTCTTAGAGTAGTTGACCACATACAGTAGGTTATGGTTAATAGATTGAAATTCCTGTTATCTCTTAGGCCTATTATATCTAGCCTAATAGCTTAGCCCTTGCCATATTGTCTGTATTTGCTTTGGCAAATATTGATCCAAGTAACCAGTCTAACAGCATGTGCTTTGGTGGTGGATGGATATCCTTACGTTTTGTATTGCATTTGTCTTCAGCTGTACCAGGGCAGAAAGTTGTGATATAAAGTACTAGTGTATAGCTAGATCCAGTCTAATGTTGTTGTTGTTGTTTTTATTTAGGTATCATTGTCATTAATGGTTGGCTTCGCCTACTGTGGAGACATCTACAGACCAGCAGTGATGACCCTGGTTGAGGGACCAGAGTGAACCTGTGAGGGATCATGAACAGCTCCACGAGGAACAAGAGAGCAGGACATGTATGTGCTCAGGTCATTGTGTACTTAGCTCTTTATTAAGATCAAGAAGGAACTTCTATTGTTATATCAGTGTATTATAAGATAGAATAGAGGAATATATTTTCATTATTTGATCCCACAATCAAGTAATTGTCAACACACATTTGAGCATTTATTAAGTTGAGGTCACACGTTGTGACCGGTTCAAGATTAGATAAGACCTTTGTTGATCCCACAAGGGAAATTCAGTCGCCTGTCTGTGTCATTGTGTCCTGGGGGGAGGTGAGGCTGGGTGGACAGGTGTTGGGGGGGTTGCGTTCCACTTTCTGCTGCTTTGTGTTCTGTGCTCTTCTCCAGGTATGCTGAACGGAAGGCAGGAGCAGCAGCACTCAAGCTGGTGATGGATGCCACATGATGACCAGAGATTGCCCTCTTTGTTGAGCCTATACTTGCAGACTGGTATGTTATTTCTTTGAATACTGGTGAATTTTTACTTCAAATTTGTCATCTAAATCTAGATAAATATAACATGCAGTGCCAAATGCATTTTCACAGGATCTGCCCTGCCGCATGTGGATTAAGCTTAAGAGGAAGGGACAGATACAAGATGAGGGATTTGTTATGCGTTGCTTGCCTGGCAATCTTCACTACATTGGCAGCTGCTCTTTACAGAATTGTGGGAGGAATTAAAAACAACCTTAAAAGTCCGCAGTCAAATCACATTAGTATCGGCTGTAAATTAGCATATGGTTTATTGTTACAAATCATGTAAGATTATCCACGAAAGGTGTCATGGGTCAGTCCCGTCAGGATGAGAGAAATAGCCAGTAGGAGGTGTGAATATATTCATAGTGAAAGAGATGAAGTGGGTGTGTTAGCAATGATAAAATATCACCCATTCCCCCACAAACCCCTATCCAGTATTTCTATCTCCAATACTGACTACATTAACTGTCTGCTATGTCAATTCCTCTGCAGTGGCTGATGTCCGGGAGAGGCCATCGCTGGTTGGGTCTGTCAAGCAAGAACCAGCCTTCACCCATCAAGCAACGGATCACTTTGAACAGAATAGATGACAGTTGCTATCATGTGTGTGCGTGCGTGTTTTCGTGAAATGGGTTTAATGATGGTTAGGAGATTAACCCATTAAAACCAGGAAAGCACCTGCGTCATGTTAGATGTTTGCGTTGGCTATTCAAAAATAGCAGATATTCAAGCTCACATCACATCACTTTTTGCCGCGCGGTGAGCTTGTACATCTGCTATTTTTTAATTTTTTTTTTAAATCTTGAAAGTGTGAGAACTACTGATTCTGTTGAATTGGCCTCAGGTTTTTTAACAGAGTTATATATCAGCCATTTTCCTATGGTCTTTATAGCATCACATTTCATGCCATAATAATGTAAAGGGGGTGGGGTATGAGCCCATGGTGATTCACTGCAGTGATCTTCCCCTCCTCCACTGATATTGGTGGAAGGTTGTTTTTTTCCTCCCTCTCTGTGAATAATACTAACCTCAATTCCACCACTCCCACGCTCTTTTTTTCTCCCCTCCTTTTTCCCCCCCTTCTTTTTTCTTTTTGGTTGATCAGAACACTTTGCAGTCCGTTAACACCTCATGTCTACCTTCTTTTTCTACTGCTATCTGCAGTGTCCTCCTTTCTCCGTAACCTTGGAAACCGCCTAATACCTCGAGCACTTCCTCACACATATTACATGTTAAAACGGAGCTATTGTCGATGGCTCCTATTTGTGTGTATTTATATAAACATATGGACAGTATAGATAATAGCAGGCTGCATCATATGAGTGTACCATCGAGGGAAACATATAATCTGAGCAGGTATTGCAATAGTCTTAGATTTGTAAGGCAATAGTCAGAATAGAAGAATATGCTAGCCTGCACACACCAGTATTTTAGGATGAATGCTGGGTTTCTCCGCGTTGTGCTCATGTACAGTACGTCTTTCTTTCTTTTTCTCTAAAAGCCTGTTCATTGTGGTTCAGTAGCAGCTATTTATTTATTTATTACTGTATAGGCAATGGGTCTGGCTTTTGAGTGTGTGTGTGTGTGTGTGTGTGTGTGTGTGTGTGTGTGTGTGTGTGTGTGTGTGTGTGTGTGTGTGTGTGTGTGTGTGTGTGTGTGTGTGTGTGTGTGTGTGTGTGTGTGTGTGTGTGTTCATGTCTCTAGTCATTTATGTATGTTTGTAATCTGATTTTAAAAATATATTTTTTGTCTAGCCCTACAGACAAACAATAATTAAAGAGGAACTGCACCAGTAAATCATATCCTATTGTGTTGTGAGGAGGATATGAAAAAAACCTTTTTCTAAAGATATCTTTTTGGCTTTTTCTGCCTTTATTAGATAGTACAGTAGTGGGAAATGGGGTGAGAGAGATGGGGAGTGACACGCAGCGAAGGTCGTCGGGATCGGGATTCGAACCTGCGACACGCTGTATGCACCTAGGCTGCATTAGCAGCCTAGGTGCCTGGACTGATACCCTAGCCGTCCGGGCCGAAAAAAACTTTTTCGCATCATCCTCACAGCAGAACTATATGATTCACATCATGCAAAATTGAAGTTCCCTTTTTTTATTGTAATGGACCTTTTGATCCTGAGCCACTAATTGGTACATTTTAGTGGTTTCCAATGAAGCCTATCAATGGATTAAAGGAATATTCCACCACGCCTCAAGCCGAAATCAGGCTGATCCGGTGCGTGTCAGGAGCACACGCATATAACTGAATAAAGAAGGCGCTGGACGATTTGAGCCTTTTTTAATTTTTTTATCACAGGGTGCAAAGCAGGGGAGAAAAAACGACAACGTTTCGATGTCAGATCACATCTTAGTCAGGTCGGAAAAAAAGGCTCAAATCGTCCGACTTGCTCCAGCACCTTCTTTATTCAAGCCTATCTATGGATTATACCAGACAAAAGGTCAAGTAGTTTGTACAGTTTTTAGCATTTGTTTTGATCTGGTACACAAAAGTATGCACAATCACAGTTTAAATTGGAATTTTCATGGTTGGCAACCTGACGGAATCATCCCCCAGGCCCTGTTCGGTCGAAACAAAACAAATGCTAAGACATCTGGTAAAATTCTATTTGATCCAGGTCTGGATTATACTAACTCAAATCTCACTAATATCTAACTTTACTACTAATGTTTGCTAACAGATTTATTATTACTAACCTGTTCTTTGAATGCTGATGGCTGGCCTTGTTCTGTCTAACACACTGACTAACCATCTGCTTTTTGCCCGCAGTCTGATTCACAGAAGCCTCTCTCATGATTCTGCAATCCTTCTCCGAGTAAAGGGTAATTAAGAACATTGACATTTCTGGATTTAAAGTTTGGAATCTTGCTATCAGCCAAAAAAAAGCAAAACAAGCAAAAACAAGTGGGCGATGAGAGAAGGGTTTCAGGACTTGGGATGAGAGACTACATTAACCACAAGATGAAAAGCGGAGCGGGAGCAGTTGCCAATATCAAAGTGTGTCGTCCACGTACTGTAATTATGTTTGGCAGAATCTACTAAAAACTGATTCCAAACCATGCCATGATACTGACATAAAATTTAGGATGCCAAATTACTTCACTTCTTCATTAAATCGCAACATGGCAGTCAATGGCTGAATTTGTGATCCTCTTGCACTGTGTGGGAAGGAGTGAAAGTGAAAGTATAATGTTGCACAGTGCTTTACTTGTAGCCTATACCCTCCGTAACTCTGTTTTACACTTGTAGGAGTTTGCCGACAGTGTCCACACACAATAACGGCTTCTCAAACAAAATAATGACACTGTATAAGTATAAAACAGACTTTAGACAACACACAGAGAAAAGGCAAGCAAACCTCTCCTGCTCCCTACTAACTTGGTGTGTAGTGTTTATGCTAACGATGGTGAGACTGGACAAGTCCACCTCTGATTCTCGCTCTCACTAACATTTCGTTCTTATCGCAGATTAAGACGCAAACTGTTCAGTCCTTGTGTCTAGAACTTTTTCTGTTATTCTTGGATGCAATCAAAGCATGCCTTGCAGTACGTCCGATACCACGTTGAGTACTTTTTTTTAGTGTTGTCAAAAGGAACATGGAAAGTTTTGTTCCCTGGACTAGATACTAACAACAAGCTTAACAAAATACTAACCCGCAGAGCTCACAGCAGCTCCCTGCAAACTAACAAACTAACTAACCTACTAATAAACTAATCTTCTAACACACTAACTGGTTTTGTGCGAAATGCAAAGGGATATTTGGTATAGGTGTTTGGAGTAGGGTTTTGATCAATCTGCACTTAGTGCGGTAACAGTATAACTTGTGATGTTTGATTTGAATGACTCTGCGTCTCACTTTTCTCTGTGCTTACTATGTGTGCGTGCGTGCGTGCGTGTGTGTGCGTGTGCGTGTGCGTGTGCGTGTGTGTGTGTGTGTGTGTATGTGCGTGTGTGTGTCTGTCTGTCTGTCTGTGTTTTAAAACGAGCATGCATTAATGTGCATGAGGGCTTATGAGATTGTGGTTATGTATGCACACTATTATCACATTCCAACCTGCATGTGTGATTGTCTCCTCAAGCTGTGTTAAATATTATGGCATAGCATTTTGTGGTTCAAGTAAGAGCCGTTACAGACCGTAAAGTCTCATCTGGGTGACTGTGAGTCCAATACAGCCCCAGGCTTGCCCATCACTTTTAATATTGACCGTATGTTTCTCAGAACACAATATATGCATTTTGTTTGATATTTTTCAATGGGTTCATTCTGGTGACATGTCTTTCTTTTGAAGAAAGTTAAATGACAATGTGAACCACCAGTTTTACACACATTTTAATTCAATCATCTTTTTCTGTTATTACTGTAAGCATTAGATTAAAAAAATAATACAACCCAATTGCTCTCTTTGTAATAAACTTTTTCCAGTTTAAAGAAAATGTGTCTTTTTTTTATGGCCTCTAATTTCCAATCAATAATTGTAACAAAAAAATAATAAACCCATGCCCAAAAATCAGAGTATTTCTGAATCTGAATATTTGTATTTATTTATTGCCATAGGCTAGTTCCCTACAGGTCCCTGCGACATCAAAACACATGTCGTGAGTGAGTGTTGTGCTGGAATAATAATTTCCCACCCGGCTGGTATTTATAAGGCATTCTATTTCTATGGCAGTGTTGAGTGCCTGTTCGTGGAGTACCATTTCCCTAAGCACCAACTCTCTCTTGATTGCTGTAATCATAGTACTGCATGATTGCTGCTACATCAAGTTCAACACATGCAGTCAGGGCCCCACGTGTTACAGCAGCTGTGATTAGCACTCCCTCCAAACTCCAACAGAAGAGGCTGTCCCACACAGCCCACAGTGTCAAGGACCGCTCCAGTAACAATAATTATGAATAATTTGTATTTCTTTCTTTCTGTTGCTGTATCTTTGTGTATTTGGGGGTTGGGGGGGGCAGCGGGTATAACTTCTCTTATGCATTTGTTTTTAGTCTTAGGCTTGTATTCTGGCCTAATATTGAGTAAATTCTTTATGCATGCTCAACATTTGTAGCCTATCCTATACTCAATTTGGCTTAGGGGGTAACGGTGGGTCGCCATGAACGCATTGTTGATGGGTGAAAAAGTTCTTAAAGCGTGACATCCGTGACATCATATACCGCCACGAACGCGTGTTTCCTCCCGGGTCTTGGTGGCAGCCCCAACGTTGGAGGCTGAATTTTCAGGAAGCGAAGTTGTCTGAAAAAGTGTGAAGACCGCCTAGTGGCCTCAACATCTAGTTACTAGATGTTATTATTATTATTATTATTATCTTATTAAGTATCAATAGTCAATATACTATACTAGTATATTGATATTATACTTAATAAGCCCACGAGGGCAGGGCATTTGTAATGGATGCAAAACACAAAAAAATGAAAATCAATCAAGTTTATTTTATTTGTATGTATCATGATACATCAGAAAAAGACAGCAATAGAAAAACAATAGTGATATTATGTTACTTCTGTCTCCAGTAGTTGGATAGGTAATTGAGCATGATTTAACTAGTGACAGGAGGACTCTTAAGTGTGGTGTCGGTGTCGGGTAGATATAGGAGTGTACCACACAGGATCTGATGCCTGACAGCAAGTCCCCGGTTCGATTCCTTGGCAGGCCGCACCATTTGTTGCATTTCACTCTCCGAATCTCGAGTTCTCACATTTCTGCCTCCTCCTCCTCGGGGGAGGGATTAAGGCGTGAGTAAACAATTCTAGTAAAGGACACGTGGGTGCATGGAAAGTAGAAAATCAGCTCTGTGCATAGGTGTAGTCCCAGGTTTTCCGAAGGTGACATACCCATTTCCTGTTCCAGTTCATATTCCCATACCTTCATTTGACTGACTCGGCATCAGGTTTGAACTGTAAATGCGTAATATGTCACCTTCACGTGTTTCTATACTGTAGTTCAAGTCTGCTGCTGAACCAATCAAACTAAGCTATATGTTGAAAATGGACTGGAACAGGAAATAGGCATGCCACTGTTATGTTTGTCCACTTACATAAACAGCATAATAACGACTCAAATGATAGACAGTTTATCCATTTGTTTACTTATTCAGTGCACTTTTTTTTACAGACGCAGTGTGATGACGTAACCACCTGTCTGAAAGGAACAATGAACTGCCAAGATAACAGTAGTGCCAACACTTTATCTATTATTGACATATTGTATTCTTGACCGGTCCTAAATGCATAACAGCCACCTTCTGAAAAACCTGGGATTACACTTCTGCACAGAGCCTATTTGGAAGTTTGGCTTGTTTCCCGTCTCTCTCCACTGTCATAATAATAATAATAATAATAATAATAATAATGATAATAAACTCTATTTGTATAGCACCTTTCATGACATGAAATGCAGCTCAAAATGCTTTACAGAGCAAGAATACAATTGCAGAAAAAGTACAACTAATTTAACAATAAAGCAAAAAATAAATAAAAATAAAAAAACAACATCAAACAGCAAAAAAGGACAATGAGGACATGAATAACAACACAAATATTTAAAAATCAACTAAAAGCAAGAGTGAAGAAATAAGGTCTTGAGCGATGCTTTAAAGCTATCCACAGAGACTGTACTGATCAATACACTCAGAAAAGCCTGAAGAACAGGCACAACATACAAAACATTGTGTCAGTTAAAACAGACCCTGGTGTTGTTCTGTTGACAGTGAATAGGAATGTGTTTTGTGTAGATTTAGCTGGGAATAACGGAACACTTTGCTCAATTGAGTGTGAAATGCTGGCCATTGTTATTAGTTGCAAGTTTTGTTTCTAACAACAAATTAAAGTGTTAAACAATGGCTTAGAACGAATCAGACCTATTCACTGACCATAAACAAATTGCAACAACTTTAAACGCCGCTACGATAAGTCTGCTACCTGGGCTGGCATAGCAGTGATCTGATGTGTATTTGGAATATCACAGCCATTCTAGGGCTAGGGTTTCATGTTAGCTTTGGCAAGAAGCACCTATGCACTGCATCTGTTTCATTCTTTTAAGTTAAGATGTAATAATGTCTATTGTATTGTTGCTGTCAAATAAACAAGACAATGAAATATGTTCCCTTGATGATTCAAGATACTTTATTGTTACATCTTTTGTACAGGTACATAAGAGTAAAAGTATTCAATTTTGGTTCACCAACACAGCCTTGTAGAAGCAATAGTAAAACAACGACAACAAAATAAATAATAGCAGTAATACTAAACAAACTTTATTGTAATATAAACTTTACTCTCATTTATAACTTTGAAAGAATTAGGGTCATTATACAAATTTTCCTTTCAAATACCAACGCTATTATGGATCAGGATTCACCTACAACCACACATTAGAAAGTATTTCAAGAATTGCACTCATGTGGTGATACAGTAGGGGGCAGCAAGACGCAAGTTTAGAAGAACTGAACTAGTCTATAGACATTCTGCTTGTGTTTCCAAAGTGCCTTGCATATAAAAAAGAATGCTTGCCTATGATGATGATGAAGATGAATCCATTTAACTTTTCATTTGACGATGGTAAGCCAGATATTTACAGCTTGAGGGGCATTTCAATGCCGTGTCCACACAGCAGTCTAAACCTAGGGTCTTATGGCATAGACTATAGAGCACTTACAGTGTTTAAGTTATATGGCTCATATAAATTATCTCAAAACTAAATGTTTATTAATGACTAAATGGCTACCTTTTTAAGTGCGGGTAGGTAGGTAAGAGCTGTGTTTGGCTCAGTGAAAAGAACACACACATATATCTCTCTTACTGCTACAGTACTTCCGCACGCACGCACGCACGCACGCACGCACGCACGCACGCACACACGCACGCACACACACACACACACACACACACATTTTTTGTCCATGTAAGGGAAGGTTCCAAGATGAATTTGGGTCTCTTACTTTATGTGATCCATTCTGGCAGTGCTGCAGCTGTCTGACCAGCAACTGTGCATTTCAGTTTACTTTGAGCTGAAGAACTGAAAAGCCCGCTTTAAACACATGCTAGCCTACAGTCCTCTGCGCACACACACACACACACACACACACACACACACACACACACACACACACACACACACACACACACACACACACACACACACACACACACACACACAGTGTCTGGGCATAGATACATATATATATATACATACATATGTGTGTGTGTGTGTGTGTGTGTGTGTGTGTGTGTGTGTGTGTGTGTGTGTGTGTGTGTGTGTGTGTGTGTGTGTGTGTGTGTGTGTGTGTGTGTGTGTGTGTGTGTGTGTGTGTGTACACTGCATATACTGTATATCATATCATATACAGATATGCTGTTTTTTCATTAATTCAGTCATAAGAGAAAAAGGTGACAGGTACGCCTAAAAATCGTATTTTGAAAAATCTCTTCCCTTCAGATCTTTGTTGCTATGGATACCAGGGCCAAAGGTCAGCTGTCTCCATTATGGAAGGCTGTGAGAGGCGGTGACTGATGGAGACGCAGCAGTATGGACACGTTCTACTCCTTCATGTTTACTTTCTACTCATCGTTGCTGTCGGGTGAACGCCTCATTATGTCTTAAACTGTTACTTTTTGGGATTCAAATAAAAAAATAGTAGAACTACAAGTTCAAAATGAGTTTGTAGATCTTCTGTTTTTGCCACTTTTGTGTTACCCTGTAGTATGTATTACAAAGTAGGACATTAATTTACAAAAAACCCGACAGCAACGTTATGCAGGGTGACCAGACATCCAGGTTTCTCTGGGTTTCAAGCTTTGTGTCCTTAGTCAAGACATCTGTTTCCATCAACATTCACTAAAAAGTATTTATTTTTAAAAATATTATTTATATATATTATTATAATTATTGGAAGATGTGTTTGGTAGGTGTGCTAATCAATGAGTAATTCCCCCCCCCATCCTGATGAAAACACCTAAGGTATACATGCATGCGCACATACATGTGTGCATTCATGAACACTTATGGATTCCGATTTGGGTGATTGAAAATATGATCACACTATATACTTGTGTGTAGCTGTAACAGTAGACATGCTCTATATGCATGTGTAGTATGAAAGAGAGTCCCCAGATAGATTTTCCTGCAGTTTCATATAGTTAGAGTAAGGGTGTAACAATATAAGTTTTGTGTTCCCAGAACTCAGGGTTGGTACCACCTCCTGAGCAGGGTTCTGAGAACCTTATCGGAAACCTGGAAACTAGTTCAGAACCTGTGAAGTATGTTACACGATACCGCACGGTTCATTTAGTTCTTCTTGTAGTGGGAAAAGAGCCATAGGATTGTGTGCTATACAGTATGTGTATGGGACGAGGGGGTTGCACTTTAACACATACAGCATCCTGAGCAGAACCACCCCTTTCTCTCCCTCTTCTGCAGTGGTGTAAAGTAACTAAGTACATTTACTCTGTACTTAAGTACACTTTTGAGGAATTTCTACTTTACTGGAGTATTTCCCATTTTCAGTACTTATACTTCACTACAATTATTTGAAAACTTTAGTTACTAGTTACTTTGTAGATATAAATTATGATATTATGAAACATACATTAACCACTTTAGCCCTATTTCGCGACGCGTTGTGAGCTTGTAGATCTGCTATTTTCAAACATTTTAGTATTTTAACTTTTGGTACTTTAAGTACATTTTGATGCCAATACTTATGTACTTTTACAATTTTGAATTTCTGACTTTTACTTGTAACAGAGTACTTCTACATTGCAGTATTGATACTTTTACTTAAGTAAAAACATTTGAGTACTTTTTCCACCACTGGTGTAGGCTACAGTATATGTGTATGGGACGAGGGGGTTGCACACATACAGCATCCTGAGCAGAACCACCCCTCTCTCTCCCTCTTCTGGCAGAGCAGAGACCCCCCTTTTCCTCCCCTCCTCCTCCTCCTCCTCCTCCTCCTCCCCGTCTCAGACAAAGGGAGGTTCTGCTCTCCATTGGAGCCCAATGTGAGCCAGATGACGGGGGTTTCCATAGGTAGGAGCGGCGGGGCCCTGGGTCTTCATGGGTCACCTCTAATTCACCACAGAGCTCAGGGAAAAGAGGGCTCTAACACACAGAGAACTGGGTAAACAGGAACCAGTCGAGGCCCAGTCAGTCCGGAGAGTTTTGAATATCACGCGAACTCTTGCTCAAAGTTACGCGGATCTGTGACAAAAACACCAGATCGGTTCCGTTAGTGGTTACTATTATCGGTCACTGAAGCCAGACATGGCTGTGAGTGCATGTGAATATGACTGCCGTGAGACTTGCATATAGACTTAAAGCTACAATCCACTTATTTGAACGAATAAAACGTTATGTTAACCAATCTGTATGGTAGAGTATGTTAGTAGCACATATACATTACAGTGGTTGGAGGTGGTCTCCATACTCATTTCATTGAGAAATGTAGACCCTCTGGACTGGTCGGTTAGGATGTTGAATCAGGGATTGACATGAATGTTATATATAAACACCCTGGCAGGCAGTGGCAGCACTTAGTGAGACAGAGAGAGGAAGAAGTTCTTAGGCAAAATAAATGTGTCCACCGTTGCAATACACTTTAAAATCCTGTGTGTTCATTTAACACTAAGAGTTAAATTAAAGCAGCATTATGTAACTTTTGAACAACTATATAGCATGTTATGTCCCACAACATTTTAAAGTTACATGTTTAAGCAATAACATCCTTCCAAATGTATAGACTCAGGGGGGTCCCTGCTAGGGGCTTGACTCTATTACTACTATGTATAGGGGAGACAATGAGTCAAGGCAGAACTGTCAAAAGCGTCAAAGCGAAGACAAACAGTCAAAGCGAAGACTGGCCAATCACAGCGCGTCTTCGCCGGACATGCTTGTAGAGACTCTTGGGTAATGAAGTCAAAGACGTTGGCTGCCATGTTAGTTGTGTCCAAAGTGGCCACTGATACCCCAAACTACATGTAGTGCTTTAACTATTTAAGGATTTTGCAGTATGTTACCAATTATCCTCTATTTCCTTTATTTTTCTCTATATTTTGCCTATTCTCTCTAACCTCTGGCCTACAGTACATTGAAATGAGGAATGTGAGTACAGTTTGTAAATCTACATTGTGTGTGTGTGAGATGCAGCAGCGCGCATTTAAAGCTGCACTACAGTATGTCACTTTCCTCTTCCACCTGGGATTTGAACAGTTGAGCTAATAGAGCCTGCCTGCTTGCTCAGGGGATAAACTGAATCTTGACCATCAGATCAAAATTTGTGTCAGATCCTGTGTCTAGGTGAGACATGATGACCTTTGACACGATATATAAATGTCTCAATAGAAGAGCAGGGAGACAAAAATACAACAACCCCAATTGTATAAGTTAAATTGTATTAACATACTCTACCATACAGATTGGACAAAGTCGAATTTTATTCATTAAAATCAAGTTACATAGTGCCGCTTAAAGTCTAGTCTAGTGTGTTATCTATCCATTTGTAGCTCTGAAAGAGTACAAATGTAACCAAATGGACCCTTACGGGTCCATTTGGTTACATTTGTACTCTTTCAGAGTTGAATGATTTTTACTCTGCAGAGCTTCCATCACAGGGAAGGACTTGTGCTGGAATAACAACACATTGCCTGGAACAGAATTTGTGTCTAAGCTGTAAAAAATGGCGAGGGAGGAAAGGGAATCTAAGCTGAGGAGGAAGTATTTCTCCCCTGCTCTAATCATTGTGGCAGTGCTTGGCCCTGCAGAGTTTAAAATAGTAAATCCGCTCAAAGACAGTTCAAGGGCTGAATAGCGATATAGCTTTCCCTGCAGTCGTGTGCGTGTGGGTGTGCGTGTGCGTGTGCGTGTGCGTGTGCGTGTGCGTGTGCGTGTGCGTGTGCGTGTGCGTGTGTGTGTGTGTGTGTGTGTGTTGTTTCCCTCAAAGGCACAAACCTCATTTATGGGATATTTATTGTTTTTAGATGACGTATTAGAAGCATGCAAAGTGACATCCACATACAATTAGCCAGAACACCCCCCCCCTGCTGAACAGGCACCAAAACCGACCAGAAGGGGTCGCTACTGCAGCGCAACAATAACATGATCCTATGCCAGCCTCATGCCCACCAACACTTACAATTGTGATTGTTGGAGCGCCTAGTGCTGTTATTACCACTGCCAGGAATGGATTAATATTATTATTTTACTTTTTCAATGTTGGGCGAGTGTTTCAGCTCTGTGCCATTTAGGCGATATCCATTTTTCTAAATTTGTCCTTTGTCCCCTATCAGGGAGGCTTTGGGGTGCACCAAAGTCTCCCCGGGGGGGAGGGCACCAAGCTCATACAAATCCCTTCCTGGCGCTTTCTCAATGTCAACAGAGTGCCATTGCTCCCTGCACTAAAACAGCCAATAAACACACTTCCGTGTTTCCATTTCAATGCCAGAGTTGAGTTTTATAAACCGTGTCTTACATTCCTGTGCTTACATTACAAGTCGTAACTCGGTAGGGTGCATTAAAGCTACCATCCAGGACTTATTTGAATGAATACAATTATGTTTTTGCCAATCTCTATGGTAGAGTTAATCATTTTTTCTACAGTGATGTCATTCACACCATAGTAGCACGTGAGAATGAAAAACTAATATCGACAAACGTCCTGTCATTATATTTCACGTTGCAGGTCCCTGCACTGCGATATTTAAGCATAGTTTTGCGCTAGGACAGAAAATGATCACTGTATACGGCTACGGCTACAATCTGTCTCACAAAAACTCAATGCTGATACCTGTGTTGTTGCACCTCCTAGATCAGTGGTTCTCAACCTTTTCAGGCCACGCCCCCCCAAAATGATCATATTTGAACTGGGGACCCCCCTCCCCCACCCTGACAAGCACTTGTGCTGTAGGAGTCTCAATTGAGTCTCCTACTGACCGATGACCCGGTCATCAAATTATTGGCTTAGGAATGTGACAAAAACAAAAAGTATCCATGATTTTTTGGGATGAACTACTCCTTTAAGCTTTTATCAGTGCCATGACTGTGTTGTGTATTGTGCAATTTGGTATACTGATAAAATATAACAACATAGTCTTGTTGATAGTGTTGTTTAATGATTGATATTATGACTGGTGAGATATAGCCTAAAGACAATACAAATGTACCATTCTTAATTTCTTCTGTAACGCTGTTGTAATACTAGCATCCATCAAACAAATTAAGCAAGTACATACTGTAGGCCTGGACCGCTGGCATAGCAGTCCAGGCACCTAGGCCCAGTGTAGCCTGACAGCGAGTCACGGGTTCGAGTCCCAATCTCGACGGCCTTTGCTGCGTGTCACTCCACATCTCTCTCCCCATTTCCTGTCAGCCTACTGTCCATAAAGGCATAAAAGCCCAAAAATAATTCTTAAAAAAAAAGAAAGTACATACTGTACGTGAAGTGTTTCAGAAACCGTCCCTTTTCATTATGTATAACTTCCAGTTAATTAACAAAGACAAAATGTGCTCTCATATTACTCTCAACCACAACAGCTTTCCTTTCACATCCTGCTTCTGAAATCAAAATATATCCAAGGAATTAAAAGTGAGAATTATTATCAGCATGTTCATATTCCTTTCAGTGTCATAAATTTAGCCAAAGCAATCTGCTGCATATAGCGGTTACAGACAGGGCTGTGAGACAGAGTCCATGCAGCACTCATATTATTTTGGGCCCCAAGACAAGTATTGGAGAGTTGTAGGGGGGGGGGGGGCTTTGGGTCAGGGGGTGTGAGTCTTAAAATGTACAATGGAGGCTTTAACACCAGGCCAGGGGGATGTGGTGAAATGGTTTGCAGACTCTTAAAACTCGTGTCGATTAATGTCTATATTGTGAACGAGCAGACCTGGCCAATGGAATCCACTCTACTGCAGGATCGATGTGTGTATCAATGAATGAATCAAGCATCGTATTGTTCTCTAAAAACTTGATTCATCGCACAGATTGTTCAAATCACAGTAAACTGCATGTATCCTTTGTTTTGTCCCCCAATGGAATGTACTTGGTCCCCTCCTTTTGTCCCTCTACACCAAATCTCTTCACCGAAAATAGCTACAGCATCTACAAGCTCACAATGCCTCGCATTGCGACTCGTTTTTGCTGAATTTTCGACCCCATGAATAGGGTCGGTATACTGGGGTTCAATTGTGGTTAAGCCTCCTTTTAGTGGGAAACGCTCATCAATATCGTATAGCCTACGGCCAATGACATCTTCCCTCATTCCTATACCTCTAGTCCTCGCTCCTGCATCTCTGCCCAACAACACATCTTCCATTAAACTATTTGACACATGATCCGTATGCTCTCAACATCAACCCCCCCCCCCTTCCCCTCCCAGCTCATTCCCCACCACCATACCCCCAACTCCTGGCCGTTAATAGCGTAAAAATGATGATATTAAGTCAGAGACCCAGTGCTTCCTCAACACCCCCCCCATCTCCCCCACCCACCCCCCACCTCCGGCCAACACTCAGACAACCAGATAAGCAGACAGGCAGAAAAGAGCCAATCTATCCCAATGGCCGGTGAATGATGGACAGTAATTAAAAGTTAGCTAATAACCTCTTCACACCTGACATTTCAACAGGGAGGTCCTGGACACCATTATCTACATATAGATTAAACAGCGTAATTGGTGGGGAGATAGAGGCTAGGAGGAGCAGCGAGAGGAAAAAGGAAAGGGAAAAATAGGGGCCAGGCCATCACCAAACCATTAACCCATTCAGTCCGGGAAAGCATTTGTGTGATTTTAGATTTTAGCTATAGCAACATCGGTTTCTCAGAAAACTCTTAGGATTTAGAACAGTGGTTTAGAACGGTGGTTCTAAAAAAATAGCAGATATACAAGCTTGTGCCGCGCTGCAAGCTTGTACATCTGATATTTGTTGGGAAAAAAACTAAGATAAATCTTGAAAGTGTTTTGAAATGTGATTTGATTAGATAATTCTTCTTCTCAAATCTCTTCTGGTGGTTCTCAAACTTTGTATGTGGCCGCAGACCCCCACCTGAAAATATGTTGTGCCAGGGACCCCTAGAAGCAAAGACATTTTGTGTTAAAAATGTTCGCCTTTAAAAAAAAAGATAGCAAGATTTGCACACATTTTCAAGATTTTTCAAAAATTGCAGATCTACAAGCTCGTAGCGCGGCACTCGGTGCCGCGCTATGAGCTTGTAGATCTGCCATTTTTGAATAGCCAAAGTATAAAATATGGATAAAGGGGTTAAAATGATTGTGAGGCTTTATTAGCTAATTTTGCTGCAGGGGACCCCCTGGTATCCCCCCAAGGACCCCTGGGGGTCCTCGGACCCCACTTTGAGAACCAATGTTCTAGGGGTCCCTGGCACAAAACATTTCAGAACATTTCCAAATATGTATCATTTTGGGGGTTCTTCTTGGCATGAAAAGGTTTGAGAACTACTGATTGATTTAGAATGGCATTTGTAGAATTGGCCTCAGGTCTTTAATGGGTTAAGCAGAATATCTGAGTGACACTCTGATTTTGCTCCTCTCGCTAATGCGACAGGAATTGAGCTGAAGTAAAATGCTAAATGAATGAAGCCTATCTCACCGTGGTTATTACCGGGGCAAACACCGGCCACGGAAAATAGCTTTAATTTCATAATAATTGCTGGATGGACGTGACTCGTTAGAGACACAATGTTCCGAGTGAACACGGCGAGGGGAGGGGAGGGGAAGTGAGGGGAGAGGAGAGGAGAGGAGGGGAGGGGAGGAGAGGGGAGGGGAGGGAAGGGGAGGGGAGGACTCAGGAAACTGTTCTGTCAGACCTTCTGATATCGAACACTGAGTTGTTAGTTTGGTTGCTTTTGTCACTTCCAACCTGGCATCAATATTTTGGGCATTTAGGTTGAAAATAAAAATAAAAATAGCAAAAAGAATGGTAGAAGGTAAATCTTTTTTTTTCACAGAACCTTTTGGTGAGGTTGTATAGATCTGCTATTTCGTCATACGATGACGTAATAGGTCTTGTGGTTAGAATCAGTCAGCCTTCAAATAGATCAGCGGGAATCTACTGGGGGAATCAGGGAGATGTAGATTATAACAATGGTTAATTGGAGACAGTAGAGATAAAATGTGATCAACACAGAGGCTCTATATGGGCATCTAGGGGGGACATCTAGGGGTTGTAGAGGGTTTGACTGCGGGTGAGGCCCGGGTGGGGTCACTGTTCTTGGTCTGGGGCCTCCAGGCTTTGCTACTGTAACACACTTGATAACATGTTGTATAGCGTATGTCAGGGATCCCCAATAGGCGGCCCACGGGCCAGATCAGGCCCACCAGAGCCAATTGTTGGCCATAGCATTTTATAAAATGCCCAAAATAAACTGAACAAAAATTCATACATTATGTCAAATTGCATGCTGCTCTATTTTGAAAGTACCATAGCAACTTCCATACAATGTTCAATTTAGCAAATTAAATTAATGTAATTATATTACCCATCACTTTCATCATTACATAAGTTTAAAGGTATTGGTTTTACCCTTATTTGTATGGACGAGGCCCTATACCAATATTTGTCTCTTATATTCTGCTCAACATGCTACAGTAATGTGTGTATGCTGTGTTGATTTAACTCTAAGAGTGTAGAAATGGACCTGGGTTCAATTAACGCAGGATTTTCCTGTGTAGATCATATACAGTAGTCATGTAGTTTTAGTAACATTATCTTGAGAAGAGGCTTAAATGAGAAATAGAGCAAGGCTCAGGACATTTTCCATTCACATTCATGACAATCAACACCTATTAACATTTTATGAGCCGTACAGGTGGCAGAGCTACTCGTTTCTCCATGTTTCTTTTTAAATATTTATTTCTGACTGTGCCATGTAAAAATATTCCACCTCACCAAATGTTAGTCCCTCACCTGCAGAATCCATTGTCAAAAATTTTATGTAGGGTTTGAAAAAAATATTGTAACACTGGATATGCCAGGCCATGTGTTACTAAAGGTTTCATCATATGTTTTAAAAAAAAAAGTCCCCCCAAAAAAATAATTGTCAATTTATAGTTTGGTTCGGTGTTTAACTTTTCTTATTTTTTTCTCAGAAAGTGTCTGGTACAATTTCCTTTTGCCACGCAGAGTGCTGGTATTCGGGCCATATCCATTACTATTTCTGTATGCATGAAACAATAGGCTTGTGTAACATGATCTCAATAAGGTTTTGTGTTATTGCAAACTATTTGAAAACAAAAGTAGGGACTATTGAAAATATGAAATTGATATGCCTTCTACAAGTGAGTGAGTTGGGCATTATAGAAAGACATAGACACACACAAACAGAGCCAGCTGTGGACAGTCTGTCCGCACCTCGGATTTCAGCCTTGTCTGTACACTTCCCTTCTCTTCACTTCGATCCAACCGTCACATCACATGCAGAAATACTTTAGCAAGTGGCCAGTTCTTTTTTCACAAAACAATAGTGAAAAGTAATGTAAACATCTGATAAAACAGTAGGGCTTGTTTCCTCCAAAATTGCTGCCAGTCTCCTGTTATGTGACTATATACGACTGTTGACGTTTAGCACAAAACTGCTATTTGTTAGTTTTTCTGTCTCTGATTATCACTAAACGCTGAGTTACATGTCTGCTCACCATTTTTGACTAGGAATCAGAAAAACAATGTACTTTATACTGTATAAGAAATTTGCCTTTGCATGTGCTGTAGTGGCCAAACAAAATAAAGAAATTACAGTAGCACTTAACACAGCGCTACTTTATTATACACATTAGTCTAATATATTGACATTACATCGCATACATTCAGATACTAGACTAAACTAGACAGCTGGAAGAACACTCACAATTTGGTACACACAGCTAAAAAAAATAAAAGTGTTAATATAACTCTAAGTGCTAAATTAACACTGGATTGCAATAGGTGACATCAACAGAACAATCATCTCTGTCGGGGTAAGTATTTTTGTTGAGTGAAAACAAGACAATTGCCTGTTAATTGTCATTGTTTACGGACACTTACAGACTGGATGCATTTGACCAAATAGCTCTCCCTTCCTTCTTAACTCGTCCAAACCCCCCTTAATCAAATCCGCCCTTCAATGGCCGATAAGTCCTCTACTTTATCCACTATTTCCTCTGTCAGTTCCCTTCCCTTCTGAATGACAATATGATTAATGGTTGTTGTAAGTTGAGTAAAACACAAGGGTTTATGCACAGATACATACGAGACATACTGTATGGAAGAAACTCTGCTGCTAAAACATTGGATGTTAATGGATGAATGTTTTTGTTGTTTGAAGTTTTTTCAAATTCACACAAGATAGCTGAAGATGTGACCTTTTACAGCAAACCTGCAAGTATGATTTTAAATTGAAAGCACCACTGATTGAGGTGTGCTGTTGTTGGTGAAATGGCTGTGAAATTGATTGTTCAGCCATAAACGTGTCACGAACGCCCCTAAATCCCTCCTAAAGTAAGTTTTTTTTAAATGTATTTTGTATTTTATTTTAATGAATTCTCTCTGTGCCTTTCACTGAAAACTCAGGACTAAGTCCAAAAAGTTTAGTGTGTGCAAATGAAGCCCACGTTAGAGCAATCACATATTTGGCTTCCTCTAATTATAAGTGTTAACACATTGCAGTGGAGAGCCAGTCACACGTTCTGGTTCAGCCAAGGGGGAGACATAGGCTATAAACTTCTACACTGACTGTACCCTTCCTTCCAACAGCAATGATTTCTGTCACATGGCAGGGTTAGGGTATATAGACTATAACATATTTCACAGAGGAAAGGTGGCATTTGTCAAAGAAAATTAACCAAACGTCTATGATAAAGCTTGGGGAAGAGTTAGGTTACATGACATGAATCCTTCAGACAAAGAACCATGAGTCATCTTTAGGTTTTCCGAGACGTGACATTTACAAACCTGACAGTTTGAACACTGAATATTTGAGTGTATGTATATTGATCGGTAAAAAACTTTAGACTGGTGTATTTTGAATTGATGAGACACACATTCACACAATCAAGCTATAGCTGCTCAAACACATTTTTGGCTTCATATAGAAGCAATAGCATTTTTATAGCAGGCTATTAGTGAGCTAAATTAGTTAAATGTCACCAAAGTCCTTAAATTGCATCACAGTGTTTAAAATTCCTTACCCACTTAAGCATTATTCTATACTTACAATCTAGTCAAACAATGGTGTCGAATAAACACTATAAGCTCATATAAGCCTATATGAGGTTGTAGATCTGCTATTTTAGTTATTTTCCCTTCTTTTTTTGGGGGGTGTATAATGACATGGCCAAAATAGGGACACCAGGGTTAAAGTAGTCGATAGGAGACCCAGCAAAAGTACGGAGTAGAATTCTCCTCCCTGCCATGCATCTATTGAGTCTCCCTTAATAAACTCACACTCTCCTCCACCACTAGATGTCCCTCTTGCTTTAGTCAATGAGGCTCTCTCTGTGTGTGTGTGTGTGTGTGTGTGTGTGTGTGTGTGTGTGTGTGTGTGTGTGTGTGTGTGTGTGTGTGTGTGTGTGTGTGTGTGTGTGTGTGTGTGTGTGTGTGTGTGTGTGTGTGTGTGTGTGTGTGTGTGTGTGTGTGTGTGTGTGTGTGTGTGTGTGTGTGTTGTGCTCCCACCACCACCAGTGTGTATCTCAGCCATCTGTCCATGACTTGTCTCTCCAGACCCCGAGTTCATCCATCATGTCCCGAGGTTCTAGTCTCTCTAAATCCAAGCAAGAAAATATGTCTTCATTCCTCCTGCTCCATCTCTCTCGTCTCAGGCTCCGTATACGTCTCTCACCTCTATTCCCCCTCACCTCTCTCTCTCTCTCTCTCTCTCTCTCTCCCTCCATCTATCTATCCCTCACTCTGTCTCTCTCTCTTACTTTCACTCTCTCTTTCTTGCTCTGTCTCTTTCCTTTCCCCCTTGCCTCCGATAAAGGGATCACTTTACTGTTTATACAAGGGGATTGGTGTTGTTAACAGGTGTAGGGTAATGGGATCCCTGCTGGCAGCCCGGCACATAGAGGGGTCGCCCACCCCCCCCACACCCCCCCCTCCCTCCGCACTCACACTCACACTCACACTCAAGCTCACACAACACAACACACTCTTGCACACCACAAGCCATACTCATCTGATGAATTGCACCCACCATTCATCTAAATTATGTCACTGGCAATGAGCTATCAGTTTAATCTGGCCTAAACGAAGTGTTGGGTTTGTTACTGTTGACACTTCCTCAGCACTGACTACTTCTCCTGATTACTGTCGGGGGGGCCTGTTGTAGGACTGACGGCTGTGGGCCAAGGAAGGCGCAGGGCCGGACCGGGCGCGGTGCGGGTGGGGTGGGTTGGGGTGGGGTGGGGCGGTGCTCCCCCTGCTCTGCTTCTTCTGACTGCCACACTGCTGCAGCTGCTCAGTGTGTGGCCCCGTTTTCACAGCCTTGTTAAAACAGTCGAGAAACTGCTATCAAGTGAAGAAGACAATAATCTTCATTGTGCGGGGGGAGTTGAGATTTTTTTCAAATGTGTCGTTGACAGCCTAATTGTTTCAATTGCCACTTTTGATGTTGGGATGTATTCATGACGTATGATGCCGTCTGATGATGTATTTTTGGTATGCGGTCAGGTTTAGGCCTGGCTCAGGGAAGAGGACGCCCCTGCCATGCATAGTCCACCATGGGAATTGTATTGGTTCTTTAATTGTTATTTTATTTTTGCTTGTCAATTATATTTTTTGATTGCACTGTAATTTTTGTACTGCTTGACCCCAGGAAGAATAGTTACTGCTGAGGCAGGGGCTAATGGGGATCTAAAATAAACAATAAACAGGGAAAAGTACTGTAGTAGTAGTTGTATCCTATTTCTTGGTAACACAGTAACACTCTGCTGGTCACGGTTTGCATGGTAAAGTTGACACCTGAATATGATTATGTATTGTTTTGGGCATGCCATTATAGGCAAAATCTTTCAAAAGTTTTCAAAAATGTTCAAAACTAGTGAAAATAGCAGATGTACATGCTCACAACGCGGCGCTTCTTGAGCTTGTAGATTGGCTATCTGTGCCGCGTGACACCATCGTATTTGTCTTTCTGTTTTTCCGCCATTCCGTCAATTTGGATTCTAAGTTTCTTTTTTTCTTTCCTTCCAGTCCTTCTGTGAGCCTTTCCTCCTCCTCACGATGTTTAATTCCTTTTTCTCTTGGCGTCCCGCTCAAAAATACTCACAGCTGCAGAGCAGATGTTGAAATTCTTTCTTTCTTTCTTTCTTTCTTTCTTTCTTTCTTTCTTTCTTTCTTTCTTTCTTTCTTTCTTTCTGCTTGGCAAAGCAAGTTACGCTAAGGTATGATGGCAATGATGATCAGCTGTGGCATCCGCATCACAGTGCTGACCACACAAAACAGCATGAGAACAAACGGGTACAAACAACAGT
>NC_137608.1:15758602-15776102 GCF_963280865.1 Gymnoscopelus braueri | reverse complement strand
GGCCTTCTGCCCGTCGGCCCCACGAGGGCAGGGAAGGAGGGGGGAATGGGATGGTTAGAGGGAGGGGGAGGCAGACAGACAGGTGTGTTTATGTTCCACTTGTTGCCCCTCCAGAGGGCCAGGAGAGGTGCCCACCACAACATTGATGTGGGAGGTGGCACAGGGGGCGAGGGCGGTCGGGTGGAGTGGGGGCTGAGGGTTGCGATTATTTTTAAAGATTTATTTTTGGGCTTTTATGCCATTATTGACAGGACAGTAGGCTGACAGGAAATGGTGAGAGAGAGATGGGGAGTGACATGCAGCAAAGGCCGTCGGGATCGGGACTCGAACCCGCGACACGCCGTCAGGCTGCACTGAGCCTAGGTGCCTGGACCGCTCCGCCATGCAGCGGTCCAGGCCGGGGGTTGCAGTTATGACGGGATGGCAAATAGGAGGGAGAGAGAGAGAGGGGAGTCAGAGAATATGTGGAGGTATGAACATTGATCTCACAAAATCTACTCAGTGGAAATCGATGGAAGACTGCTGTTGGACGTAATGTATGACAAAGGCTTCTAGCTCCATACAGCCCTGTACATACAATTCCCATCACTAACGTATGATTCTTCAAGCAGCCTTGGGGCCGAGAGAACACATTTCCAGGAAGCCCATTTTTCTCAGTGCTCCCGGAGCAGTTTTGAGCGGTCCCTTCGTAGTCATCACAACCTTTTTGGAATCACAACAGGAATATTACCGGAATATTACCCAATGTTCTTGGAACACGCCCCATGCAGGACCTCTAGGTTGACAACCAAGGCGGAGTCAGGTCGTTTGGCTCAGCAGGATGCAAGGGTTTGGGTAATCAGAGTTTGGGGATTCTAATTAGGCCAATTAAGTCCTAATTACAATGTAAACACATTCTGTTGCCAAAACTCCCAGACCCCTAGAGTGAGGCCTCTGTACCATAGCATCCCATTCTGCTCCACTCTCAAAAGAACAGCGTGGCCCATATACTGTGCATTCTCACAGCTCAGATTAGAACTAATATGTAAAAACTTCTGACACACGTAAATACAGTTTTACCCGCATTAAATAATTATGTTTTAAGCTAAAAGGCATCATTTTCCAAACTTCAGCCTCTTCAAGAACAAAGCTTTGACCTCTACTAGATGCTGCTGTTTGAAACGCAGGTTCTGTGGTGAGTGGTAGCGATGATAACATTTCAATTTTGGAATGCCTTTGAAAGGATCAAAATATTCCTCTTTAAAAAGTGTTTTTGTAATGAATTTTCATGATTGTAACAGAGGGTGACAATATTGTTTTGCTTAATGTGCCTAAAGTCAACTGACATACGCGGCATGTGAGCCACAAACTGTGGATTGGCATCAAAATGGTTAATTAATAATAACACAACTGGTAATATCCAAAAAAGGGCCTTTTTCATGGTACTGTACCAACCGACAACATAACATCTGCCTGCATAAAGAAAACACACCAACTATACAATATACACATACAATGACCCTCGCTGACCTCTGCTTTTCTACTAAATGGAAGGAGAGTCGATGGAAAGCCAGACACACAGAAAAATAAAGGTGCCAACTGGAACCAAAACTGGTTCTTCAGAGTGATGCCATAGAAGAACAATTTTTGACCATTTATTTGAATGGTTCTATAAAGAACCCAAACCCCTTAAACCGTATAAACTTCATCAACCGGCTGAAATGTGTTTGTCAAAAATAGCAGATCTACAAGCTCACAACGCTTGTAGACCTGCTATTTTCGATGAATGTCTGCCTATTAAGACATGGTTTAAGAGTTCAAAGGTTCCTCAAAAATGGGGCGGTGTGGTCACAGTGGTCATCACAGTGATGGAAGAAGTGATGGAAGAAACCATAACTTTAAAAAAACACATTTATGGTTTTTTTTAAGTTATGGTCCTATTTATAGGGCTATGCACATGTGTCATGTTTCCCTAGCCAATCACAGTCCTGAATAGACTGTGATTGGCCAATCACGGTGCAGGGTTAGGGGGGGTACATTTGTGGCCAATCACAGCGCAGGATTTGGTGTGCAAATATCCAAACCTCACATATAGGGGCGGTTTCACCGCCCAAAAAACCTTTGAACTCTTGACAAAAAAAGGTTCTCTAGAACTAGATGAGGAACATGAAGAACTATTCACTAGATTAAATGTTTCTTTAGTAGTTGGTTCTTTGTGGAACCATACAGAACCATTTAAGAACCATTATCTTTCTGTGTGCAGGATACAGAGCCAGCTGGCCAACCCCCAGCAGCTCCAGCTATACGGAGGCTCAGAGAGATGGGAGAGTGGAGGACCTTCTGCAGAGAGGTAGCAGAATGGTGACAGTGGTGTCAGGGTACCTGTCAGCTCACACAACCCAAGGTTTCCATTCAGCAGAGGAAGGACATGGCTGGCTCAGGTCAAAAGGCCATCATCAACGGTTGTACCTTTGAGGAGAAAAAAAAGAAAAGAAAAAAGAAAGGATAGAGAATGTGAGGCTTTTTTCAGTCTCAGCTCTTTCGAACTGTTTTTTCTTCTTTTTTATGGCATCAATTGTATCCCACTCTCTCGCTCTCACTAATAAGACGTCATACCCATGCTGCCCTCTCTTGGCAGAAAGTCCTTACAAACGTGCTTGGCAGTGGCCTTTCAAATGATTAGACGGTGAACTATTTCAGTCCCTCCTGATGGTGAGAAAATACCACAGTAAAATAAATAAACTATGGATGGTGTTGGACGAATAGCATTCCTCTGTATCACCCTCAAACACCTTCGGAACATCAATAGCAAAAAATGAGTCGACCACCGATACAATAGTACCTGGTATTATTACATATGAAAACTATTCATTATATATTATGCAATTAAGCCAGAAAATACTTGTCGTTGCTGTCGGGTGGAAACATGTCCAAATCCTTAACTTTTCAGGAAATGGCAAAAAGAACATGTCTTACCATGGATCCACTTACTGTAGTTATGATTTAGTCACAAACTGTTGTTAATGCTTTATTAGTTAAATATTTATAGAAAACACAGACAGACACAACCACATTCACATGCTGTTAATATGCAAAAATTCGAATTTTTACTAAAATATCCCAAATAGACAATCTACAAGCTTACAATGCATCGGTGCATCCCTAAAGTAAATATAAGCGAAAGTTGAACATACAAAAGCACACATTTGTGTTTCTGACCTTCACGACCTGTTACTAAAAATGTTCTAAGCGTTCCCAACCTCAATGAACCATTTTATTTTATCACTTTTAGTATATTTGGGGTCCTGGATATACCCTTTCATGCCAAGCCCACCTCTAGTACCACATAACCACCCTAATTGTCATGCCACTTCCCATTACCCATGTCATCCCTCATGCCACGCTCCCATGCCCATGTGCCGGGCCTGCCTGGCCAGCTGCTCACCAGAACGGGGCTGGCAGGTGAAGAAGGGCAAGGTGTCACCATCCCCTGCCTCTCTGAGTCTGCCGTAATAAGAATTAATATCATAACTATAACTGTTCAACGTTACTGGGTGTCACCTGTGTTTCTCTGCTGGATGACAGCTCATTAAAGGGAGACTACTTCAACCATTGTAACTACTTTAACCCTGGCATACCAATTTTGGGCATGTCATTATGTGAAAATAAAAACAAAACATCTGAAAATGTTTGAAGTTTCTTTCAAAAATAGCAGATCTACAAGCTCACAACGCTTTGCATTGCAACGCCTTGTGGGCTTGTAGGGCGGCTATTGTCTTAATTTAGAATTGTTTGTGGTTTACTGGCTCAGTGGTTAACATAATAGTTAGGCAGGACTACTGTATATTTCCAAATTTGGACAAACAAAAAGTTATTCGATTTAGTTTTCAATATACGAACAGGATTTTGCTCTCTAAAGTCTCATCCACTTCACTTGGGACGTTAACATCCGTTAAAAGTGTTATTTGTTTTAATTTCATGCCATAGCTTTCATTTCATGAGAACGTCAAATATCTCCCCTTGTATAGCAAATAGATTCATGCCTCGTCTTGCATGAACCGAGCGTATAATGTCAGCATGGCACTGTTATATCTCAGCCTCTCTGTGAGAAAATATGTGAAATACAGCGATAAGTAAATGAAGAATACATTCCAACAGCTTGATATTAGACAGCTTTCGTTCTGTCTCATTACCTTGGCAAATGTAATCCAAGAACCCAGGCAGAAGCTCCACCACACTCCCCGTGGTAATATTTCCACTCTTGCGCTTTTTCCGTCCTGAAACTAGCTGGACCTGACAATGCTACCACCCCCCACCTGCCACCCCTCTTTCGCACAAGGCTGAAACTATATTCGGCAAATGAGGCAGGGAACAGAGTCCATGGTTGACTGGTCCTGAGGCGAAGGCTTAGGTCAGGTCCAGGGGAGAAGGCAGGAGGAATTAGAATAGTTTGGTATAGTATGTATGGGAGTGTTTCACAGAGTCACCATGATGACCTCACTTCCTCCTCCCAGGCAGGTCTCTCCACTGGCCGGTCACTGGAGTGTGACCTCATGACTAGAAGGAGGATGGTGGGGCGGGGGTCAAGCTGTTTAGGGTGGCTGCAACGCCATGAATGCCCAATCTAGTGAGGATGAAGCAGAAGAAATTATATGTATTTGATGTGTATTTGATGCTTATCCATACTACAATTACACACACACACACACACACACACACACACACACACACACACACACACACACACACACACACACACACACACACACACACACACACACACACACACACACACACACACACACACACACACTCACACACTAACACACACACACGCACAGTACATTTAAAATTATTACATATTTCATCCTATTTCCTCATTAAGATATATTGGTTATTGAAAAGGTATCACCGCTGTGATTTTGCTTGTAGATCTGCTATTTTCACAATATTTATCTGTGGAACCGAGTCAAACTAAATTGAATGCCTCAATTCCTTCATTCCAAGCTATGAGCTTGTATATCTGATATTTTTGAATATCCAAAGTATAACATAATGGTTAAAGTGGTTAACATCTAAAATTACACAGATGCTTTCCCGGTTTTAATGGGTTAACATACTACATGCTACCATACAGGTTGGTTAAAATAAAGTTGTATTCATTAAAATTAGTCCCATATTGTAGCTTTAAAGAGATGGAGCTTTGGTAGTCTCTCACACCAGACAACTCTTCCATTGCCTTCGAATGCGAGTCTGTATACTTCCACCTACTAAAAGTCCCGCACAGGAAGCTGTCATCTGTTATTACCATTAATGAAAATAATTTAAAATGTCTACAGTATTTTCTTTATTTACATTTCCTGCTGAGCAGCAAGCTAGATAGGCTTAGACTATATTTGATTTACAGTAGGACTTATTTACGCAACTGCAAAGGCACAACGGAAGAGAGGGGGAGGCAGGACATCCACTTAATTTTCTGTGGATTTTCAGTGCTTCCCGATGTACATGACTGTTAGGCGGAAGCATTTTGAAAACTGTGCGAGCCAACAGTCTGTCTCGAGAGACTAAAGCTTTGGGAGACGACATTGTTAGAAATGTGTGACACGGTTTTAACAACTTGAGCCAAACTTCTCTGGCTGTTGATCTTTTAAGCTCTGACTTGTGTTGTGTCACTGTCGCTGAATGAAAATATACAGCCAGCGCAATAACTATAACGACACAGTCTGCATATAATCTGTTGGGCTCCAGGCAACAATGTGACATTGATTTTAAATTAGACACAATATTTTTCATCCCACTGTCACTATCACACTTTAAAGCTATAATTCAGGACTTATTCATATTTCCTTTTAGCCCAGTTTTACCTGTAGTAAGCAACCGCTCTCTCCATATCTCCCCCTTTTGGGACAGCACTGTGCCCAGACCCTGTCACTGGCATCGGTGTCCACGATGAATAGTTTATTTGAGTCACGATATGTCAGGACGGAGGTCAGTGCCTCTTATGGCTTGAGGAGGGCGCAGGGCGGTGTCCCCAAAGAATGCCTGTCCCTTGTGTGTGAGCCGGTGAAAGGGGCTGGCAATTTGCTTTGAAGCCCCGTACAAACTGGCGACAATGGGACGCCAGGCCCAGGAACCTGCGTAGAACTCAGATGAGTCTTTTACAGAACGGCAGCAACTTTAGTTGGGTCCGTCGTGACCCCTTCCCTGCTCGTGTGGTCCAGTGCTGTGTGAGCGAGAAGGTGGTTGAGGCAGACCACACAGCAGTTCTGACGAACCCTGGCCAGGGCCTTCTCCATTAACCACTCAAACATGGCAGGGGCATCGCAAAGGTTGAACAGCACGACCAAGAATTGCCATACCCCTTGTCCGAAGGAGAAGGCAGGAGCCTGATACCAGGCCTACGAGCCCAAAATATATATTTTTTAAACCACTTTAATCCATATCTGCTATTTGAAAATAGCAGATCTGCTGTGTAAATCTGCTATTTTCAAAACAATCTTTAAACTAAATGTGGAATGTTTTTAAAACATTTTAACAACACAAATCTTCAATGCGGGTCCCTGGCTCCTGGCACAAAGTATTTTCAGATGGGGGTCTGTGGACAAATAGATAGACTACATATTAATTTGGGGGTCCTTAACAAGAACATGTTTGTGAACCACTTGTTTAAACAACATTAGGTGCAAGCCCAAATAAGCAACTAGGCTTTAGAAACACCAAAAACGCAACCAACAACAACATTTACAAGCAACTTTACAGAAAAACAAGCCCAAAGTCGCTTATAATAAACAGACTTGGCAACCGCTTGGATGTAGCGCACGAGCGCCCCTTCCGCACCTGTTTGCCCACTGCAGTAACGCGCAATCACAGTTCATGTTTGTTTTGATGTAGGTTGACCATAGATGAGAAAAGCAGTCAAATTACTATTTTACCCCCTGGAAATCAACTAAATTGCCGCCTTACCTAACTAAACCCTAATAATCACCCTAACTAACCTAACCAGCAAACAAACGGCCAACGAGGAATGCGAGAATATTCTCCTGCTTTAAAGTTTAGGCTACCATTTCGAGCTGTTTAATTTAACTGCGTAGTAGGGAACACTGGAACTCAACAAGTGCGTAGGACTCGGATTGTAGGCTAGATATGTCGCGAAACGAAACGACGCTCTGAGAGTTTGAAAATGTCTTGGTTGTTCACCTACAAAAAGACCACAGAAGAGGAGGAGACGGGCCCAGAAAGAAACTATAGCCAAAGTTGGAAAAAGAGACCTAAACAGGTGGATGCTGAAGGAACCAGGTAGGCTGTCCAGCCACTAGCAGTAGTCGGGGTCATACCTATGTTCCCCGGACCTATGTTCCCCCACTAAGGTTATGGTTAGGGTTAGGTTTAGGTTAGGTCCTATATTCCCCGCTCTCCTAGGAAAGCGGGGAACATAGAACCTGGGGAACATAGAACCTGGGGAACATAGGTACGGTCCCGCAGTAGTTGCGAACGCGGAAGGAGGCGCCTCCGCCCAAGTGGAGCCTACTATGAAACTCTGCTCGGCTTGTCAGTGTGTGTGTGTGTCGGTGTGTGTGTCTGTGTTCATGCACTACCTAGTAGAGGGCGCCAGAGTGCAGCGCCAGAGTGCAGCAGACACAGCCTGCCACACACACACACACACACACACACACACACACACACACACACACACACACACACACACACACACACACACACACACACACACACACACACACACACACAAACACACACACAATTTTCGAGCAGTCTTTCCACCTCCGAGTACACCGACCCGCTGGGCCAGGCTTTTATTTTTTAGCAAAACTAAGCAATAAAAGCCTGGAGATCGAGGCGAATCTGCGTTCGCCTCCAGCGTTCGCGCGTCTTACTTGTCTATAACAGTGGTTCTCAAACTTTTTCATTTGGCCGTGGACCAGACCCCCATCTCAAAGATATTGTTCCAGGGACCCCCAAAAGCAAAGATTTGAGTTAAACATTAACTTAATTTTTAAAAATATATATTCAAAGATTTGCACCCATTTTCAAGATTTTTCTAAAATAGCAGATCTACAAGCTCATAGCGAGGCACTCGGTGCCGTGCTATGAGCTTGTATATCTGCTATTTTTGAATAGCTAAAGTGTAAAATAATAGTTAAAGTGGTTAAAATGATTGTGACGCCGTATTAACTACTTTTGCTGGGGACCCCCTGGTACCCCTCCAAGGACCCCACTTTGAAAACCACTGCTATAAGCTACACAATGTTCAATGCGAAGAGCAGTGAACTCATTACAGCAGGGCCAGGGGTCTTCAACGTTTTTCAGTCCAAGGACCCTCTTAGGTGAGAGAGAGAGATGAAGCAGGGACCCCCCACATAATACATGTTGTATAACATTGTGTTGCAGATCAAACATTTTCATAGATTTCATAGATAGCTTCATTGACTTGTTTGACAGCACTGTCATTACTGTTGTGGAAATTCATGTTTATTGTTAATGTGTTGTATTGTTAATTCTCATACATTTAACCACTTAAACCCTCAATATTTGGTAAACTTGACCGTTGGCTCTGTACTTGGTGTGCTCTTTTTTCCCTCTACACCAAACTTATTTGCTGAAAATAGCAGATCTACAAGCACACAACGCCTCGCGATGCAAGGCGTTGTGTGCTTGTAGATCTGCTATTTTAAGGAAATGTTCCCCCAGAATAGGGATGCTAGGGTTCAAGTGGTTAATGTAGAAGAAAATAAAAAAGCTACTATTACACAACGTTTTGATGGCCCCCCTGTAGTAACTCTGAGGACCAACTAGGGTCCTAGACCCCCTGTTGAAGACCCCATGCATTACAGTGAAACACCCTGAATGTCAGGCAGGAGAAGCCCTTTTTTTTTTTTTTTTTTTTATCTGGAGGACTTGAGCTGATGTCTTTGCTAGTTTGCTTTGAGTTTGAGGTTGCCATTGTGGTCCTATGTATTCAATTCGTCACCAGGTGCACTCTGGAGCCCTGAAAAGACTAATTTAGTGCAACCTACAAATGTTTTTGAAACAGATAAAGGATTTGGTGAATGGAAAGAAGATGCATTCATGAGGAGATTTAACTCAGCGGAATCATTGCCTGCATCTCTACTGATCGGTGAGACAATCGTCTTAAGTCTATTATAATTGAGTTGGGTTCAAGTTTTCTGGATGGCTGCCGTGCCACTTGTTGTTTCTCCACTCACTCACCGATGATTCTTTAACCTGGTGGCATATTACATTTTATGAACTGATGTGGTTGCAGAGCATCGGTTGAGTTAGTGTTCTATTCTATTTTTATTTATTTTTGGCTTTTTATCCCTTTTTTCTACCCTATTTAGTCGTTATGCCAATTCCTCCCCACACACATTTCTGTGTTGTAACTTGTCACTGCTGTTGTATCCTACTGACTCACCTGCCAGTGGGGAGCCCCCACCGGGAGGACGTAGAGCCTTCGTCCTACTCCTTCCAACCAACTCCTCCCGTCTTCCCTCCCCCGAACACGGGCCAATTGTGTTTTGTGTAGACGCTCGACAAAGCCGGATGCACCACGGTGGATTCGAACACACAACCACTGCGCCACCCGAGCACCTATTCTATTCTATTCTATTCTATTCTATTCTAGTTGGGTTCAAGTTCTCTGGAGGGCTGCTGTCTCACTTGCTGTTGCCCTACACACATTCGTAGATTTTGATCTACTATTGTAGATCTATATCTATACCAACAGATGATAGCAATTTATTTGCCACATGCTATCACATATTTAAAGCCCCCAGATGTCATTGATTCTACAAGCCCACTCCTGTGCCAAACCTTGTGTAGTATCGTTTAGAAGTCTGAACTACAATACATTTTGTCATCAGTCATATTTTAGATGGAGGTGACAGATGACACGTTGAAAGTGTCAGTGATGCAAGCGTCAAGAAATAAAAGGAGGTTACCTTTCTGCGCTGCTGCAACTCATTTTGGATGCCATGCGTACATGCCATGCGTTGACGCTTAACTCATTCAATTTTCGATTTTCTTACCTTTTGAAGTAGTCACAGAATATTTATCTCCAGTATGATCAATCTCCTAACCTAACTAAAGTCATAGTTTTGGGGGCTTTGTCAGAGATCCCGTTGTACCCGTCTATCTGTGTCTCTTTTGTGCCCATATATGGAGATGTCTGTTTCTGTCTGTCTACCTGTATCCCTTTTATGCCCATATATGGAGCTGACTGATTTGGTTGCGGCTGATGCCATGACTACACATTGAGATTTGGGCGTATAGCTGCATTGGGAACTCCTTATATGGTTATGACTGAGTCAGAGTGACGTTAGAGGTCCTTATGTTGTCATAGTGACGTGGCCGTGGTTTGTTTATAGTTATGTTGTCATAGTGACGTGGCCGTAGTGGCTTGTTTATGTCAGAGGTCCGTCCACCGGCCCGCTCTCCCTACCGTTAGCCAATTTTAACACCGGCCTTGGAACGCCTCGGGATTCCCCAGGAGGAAGTTGATAATGTTGCTCTGGAAAGGGAAGACTGGAAGTCTCTGTTGGAACTGTTACCCCCGCTACCCGATTCCGGTTAAGCGGTTGAAGATGGATGGATAGATGGATGGATAGAATGCGGCACATAAATAGCTATCATCTGTTGATTACATATTAAAAAAATGTTTGTTGGTTTGCTTTAGCGTATTAATTGGAAGCCCGCACACAAAATAGGACGTTCACCCCCTTCCACCTCTAGATTCAATATAAGAACATGATAAAACGACCGGTTCCCCCTTTGCCGGACATAAACTTTTATTCGGCTGAATAATAATCTATAATACGTGGTTCATAAAACAAATTGTCATTATAAAAGACATAAATGCATTTTGCGACCAGGAGATAGGCCTTGGAGTGTGAGATAGTAAAAGGGGAGGAGATGCCATAGCTAGGTGTGTAGAAGCCTTCCCTAGTCTGCCTTCACTTTTATGGCTGACCTTTCTCTTAATTGGCTTCCATGTCTTTACATTGGGATTCTGTTGGTCTGCCAGCCAAGTAATTTCTCCCTCCTTCTAACAGCTAAGCGTCTCCCTCTGACCCATAAATTGGAAACACTTTAACCTTTCCTGAGTGCTCACTTTATAGGACCCCCTGTATTCTTTTATTATGGAGATGAGATTGATTTTTCAAATTGCAAAAAATGACTCGTATCACTCACACTTGCTGTTTATGAGGGCCTTTCATTTTCAAATACGTGGCATAAAATTAATTTAGTAAAATGTCTTTGGCAAGGAGGATAGTGCAGGGTAATTACTTTTTTCAGAGAACAAATTAATGGAAAGAAATATTCTTTTTCAACTTAGGCTATATCAGAAAAGCATAGATAATCAATTTGAAATTGAAAAAGTTTACATTGGCTATACTAAGCATTTGCTATCAAATCATTATAGCACTCATATCCGTGGTGTTTTAGTAGATATAAATATCGACTCATTAAAACCAGCAGTCGTTAGTTCTTCTTAATTAGATACATGATCTTAGACAGACAGACAGAGACGCACGCATGCACGCACGCACACACGCACGCACACACGCATACACTAAAAAAACAAGTGTTAAAAACAGAAATGATTCCCTTGTTCCTTTACATCACCCAGCAGCTGTTGTTGTTTAAATCCATTACACATGCATTCATCTACAATCTATTACACTTAATAAGGTTTATAATACTGTATATCTGGGAGGGAGATCTGTGGAAGGTGTGGTTGCGTGTGCCATAGCCTTGATGTATTGATATGTTTATTTCAATTTATTTCAAGACCCCATCCTGAGACTCTGACCCACGAAATCAATACCTTCATTTATGGTCCAACACCTTCGATCAATTCCTCCCCCCGTTTCTCTGCTCCACGATGGACTGCCTCTGAGTGGACACATGTAAGCCAGCGCTCCAGAGCCCTTTTTTCCTGCTGACTGCTCCCTGTGCTGCCTGTGCACTGGGAGGTAACCGGCCCTCTCAAATATCCTAGATTGGCTTCTGATCATCAACCCGCCCGGCGTTCCCTAGCTCTCTGCTCTCCTGCCCTCCGTTTTCCCCCTGCATCATTCTCCTTCCACCACCACCACCACCACCCTGCCGATGCTCTGCCTGGTCCAGAATGGCCAGTAGTAGTAGTACTGGCTTTGAAAATAACTTTCAAAATCTATATATTATAAGTAGAGAAAGTCACAGCTTTTTGTCCTCTAATTCTTGAACGTGCTCTTCTCTTCTTAACCCATTAAAACCGGGAAAGCCTATGTCATTTTAGATTTTAGCTAAATATAGCAACAGTATATAGTATATACAGTATATAGCAACATAGGTTTTTCATAAAACTCTTAAGATTTAGAACAGAGGTTTAGAACAGTGGTTCTCAAAAATAGCAGATATGCAAGCTCACAGCGCGTCACTTGGTGCCGTGCTGCAAGCTTGTACATCTGCTATTTTTGAAAATGTTTGAACACAAATCTTCTCCTCTGGGGGTCCCTCGCACAAAACATTTTCAGATGGGGGTCCGCGGCCAAATATCTATCATTTTGGGGGTCCTTGGCACGAGAACGTTTGAGAACTACTGATCTAGAAGGTCGGGTCTTTAATGGGTTAAATGGGCATAAAAACCCAAACTTATGTTTGTTTTCCGATGTGGTTCATATCAGGTTAAGAACTACAGAAGGGTAAAAACAGGGCAGGCTGCATAAGGCTGACCTCATAGTACTATGCAGCTGCAGCTAATAAAATTACTAATGGATGTGTTAGATTTAGGCGTGCCCATTGTGCAAGCTTTCACAATTATGTTGACTACTGTCTATGCTTGCACATTGGCACACACCCATGGCTCTATAGGCACACCTAAATCTAAGACACCCATTATTAATTATATTGACTGAAAGCTGGCTAGCCTGCCATGTTTTACTTGACCCTTTTGTAGTTTTCAACCTGTATGGGAAAACAAACTACAAAATCGGCCTAGGGCTTTCCCCTTTAAGGTGATCGTTCTTGGACTACAATAAGAATGATAAAAGCATGTGGAACGCTTAGTGAAAACACCCGTAAAGCTTTTGTCACAAAACCTCTTCTCCTTCCTGTTCTCTCCCTCTCTCTCTCTCTCTCTCCTTGTTTGTGCCATCATGCTTGGTGACAAAAGTGTCATCACACATAGCGACAGCTATATGTGATCTCATTCAACTGAATTATGGATGTGGGGTGTTAAAATATGCCGTGGCAGGCAGCCCTATTGACCGCATGCTGCAGTATTCAAGTCCCCACCAACATTAGCACAGCTTTTATAAGAGCGTTGCCCCGGAACTCTGGTGAGGCAATATCAAGACTGTTGCCCAGGTCAGCTGCTTTTCTTTTTAGAAAAGCATAAGGTAGAGGGAAAGCGAAGGGTTTTTTATTCTGCAAAAAAAAAAGAAAAGAGGGCGTGCATGAGCTGGCAGTACAGCTCAAGCAGGCCTTTGCCTCTCTCCTGGATTTATTAGCCAATTTCCACTACCATTGTCTTTCACTTCAATCTCAGAAGTGAGGGTGCACCGGGCGGAATATAGGGCCGCAATCATCGGAGTGTGTGGCGACAAAAACCCCCAGCGCTCACACCTGCAGAACTCAATAGATATTCATGAACATTCTCGTATTTAGAGAAGGAAATAACTTAATACCGACAGTGTCGATGGAATAATAGCCATTTCCTGCCTGACTTGCAGCCCCCTCAGAAAATGAAATTGCGCCGGCCGTCATTTTTCTTGTCTGCTGGGTGTTTCCGCGCCGGGGTCTACGGCTTGCAGCTACGCTCCCTGCATCGGAAATGAGGGAGAGATGGAGAGGGGGAGAACGAAAGAGACAGAGGAGGAGGAGGAGGGGAGAGCGAGATGGCGCGCGGAGCAAGGCTGAGCGAGCGATACTTGAGGATGGTAAAGAAAGAGAGAAAGAAATAAAGAATAGATGGGGCGAGAGAGAGGATCTGTTGTTTACCTTGATTTACAATTGATGGCGAAATGGAAAATAAACAAATTAAAAGGAAAAACATACCAGAATTGTGATGTTTATCGTCGCCTTAAAACACTAACAGCCAGAGGTTCTCCCCCCCAACCCGTCCTGAGTTGTGCCGTGGTGAAAGACCTCCTGGGCTGCAGTGTAAACAGGACTCGAACTCGGCCCGAGCCCAGAGATGCTCCCTGGCCGAGCCAAGACAAATATTTCACCTGCAGCGTGATTAAGATTGATTACCTCTGTGAGGGCTGGAGAGACAAGAGGCTGTAAGGCTACCATGTTCGCTGTGGGGGAGAGATAGGGCCTAGAGGGAGAGAGAGAGAGATGGCGAGAGGAAGAAACAGACAGTGCTGGGGGGAGGGGGGGGGGGTGTAAGAGAGAAAGAACGAAAGACGGTAGAGAGAATTAATTGACATGAATGGATGCAGGGTCTGTGAAACATAGCATTCTGGGAAACTCTTCTTTACCATTGCTTGGCCTTGTTCATGTTACCCCGGCCACCATTCTTATGAATTAACCATCTCTCTCTTGCACACACACACACACACACACACACACACACACACACACACACACACACACACACACACACACACACACACACACACACACACACACACACACACACACACACACACACACACACACACACACACACACACACACAGTGTGCCGTGCTATTTTAACGGCTTCTCCCTTTTCCACAATTACACTTCTTGTCTTTGTCTGCTTTCCTTGCTCACGGTCAATGAGGCCTTGTTTCTTTTTCTACTTTCTACTTACCTCTGAACACGGACTGTACTTTGCAAACATTGTGAACCTTGTTGCATCATGGGTTTGTGGCCTGGGGTGGTCTGTTGAGCTGTGATGTTGGGAAGTCTAGTCAGTGTTACCACATAACTACCGCTGGCGTAAACACAGACATGAACACTGGACGAGAGGAAAAGGGCTCCGTCGGGTGATTTAGTTTTCGAGGAGAATCGGTGCAATCGAACTGACAGTGGTTATGGGTTGGGATGCATTAGGATTTTAACGATTCCGGTTCCCTTTAACGATTCCCTCTTAACGGTCCGATTCCTTAACGGTTCCCTTTAATGATTCCTATTGGGGGATCCAAATGGTCCCTTACCAGTCTGTTTAACTCTGCTAGTGTACAAATACTCTCAGAGTTAGGGTGGTCCTTGAAATTAAAACGTTTTAGAACCACTGGTATTGTAATTGTATAGCAGACTGTCCACATACAGTACCAGCTCTGACAGTGTGATAAAACCGGTTCCGGAAACGGTTCTTAATGTGATAGAACCGATTCCGGTTCCTCAATATTGGAATCCGGTTCCTACGGTTTCCGGATACGAACCCCTAACAGTGGTATCTCTCATTCTAGATTGTCACATTTTAGCTTTGATGCGTTGATCCTTTTAGGGAAACGATTGATCCAAAATAAGTTCACTAAATTAACACTGATTATTTTGTTTTGTTGAATCCCATCCCAAACCTCATATTTTTACATCTTGTGTGAACCAAAGCATCTATTTGTATCTCGTAATGAAGTGAGTCATGTTGACCTTCACATATTTGTCCGTCTGGCGCTGTCAACAGTCTGTAGGGATGAACAAAACAACTATGTAACACAAACGGGCATAGCGCCGCTGCCGCCGGCGAGGTTAGCCATGCCCCATGCGTATATACCCCCAGTTATCGTCGTATCTATAGAGAGAGTTGGCAGACCAAACCCAGGAGGAGTGGGTGGTCTTTGGCCACTGCTATGCGAGGCCTGTCTCTCTGGTGAGAGCACACAGACAGTAAGTAGTCTGTGGAGGAGAAACGTGCTATTTTTGGCAGACTTGAAGGGAGTGGACTGCTCTGTGAGTAGCAGGCAGGCAGAGAGAGAGAAAGTGTGTGTGTGTGTGTGTGCGCTCGCACACCTTCCTGTGTACGTACACGTGAGTGTGTGTCTGGGATAATGATGTGGATTTGTGCTGCAAAGAAATCCTTTTTTAAAAAGAGAGTTAAGAGTTGCAATAATGAAGCTAGACACACACACCAACACATTTCTCACACAACATGCACACACACACACACACACACACACACACACACACACACACACACACACACACACACACACACACACACACACACACACACACACACACACACACACACACACACACACACACACACACACACACACACACAGAGAGAGAGAGACAGGTGTAGAGTGTGCAGTAAGTAGCGGGGTGTTTAAATTAATTTGATGTGCAGTGCCTCTCCTGAGCGAGAGAGAGGTGCGCCCGGACAGAACCCTGAGCAGATTGCACCACTGCTTTGTATTCCAAATTAATTGGCCTCTGAAGATCGTCCTCCATCCCTCACAACCACTACTGATTCACATAACCCCCCCCCCCCTCCCATTAAAACCGTGTACCCTACGTCACTGTTTCCCAAACAGTGGATAGGGACCCATGTTTGGGTCATGGACCAATTGTTATTTAAAAGTCCCCTTTTTTCGTTTCCTGCATTTACAAAAATATTTAAAAAAGTTTAAACAACAAAAAATTGTCAAGGCTGGCCAGTTCCGGCCAGTGGCCTAGCATAAAGCCCTGGGTGTTTATAGTGGATAGGCCTTAGGCTTCAATGGTTAAATTCTATGGTGGAGCAGAACATCTAGGATGCATTACTTTTTTGTTGTTGTTATTCCTAATTAATTCTAATTTAAAAACTGTTTGTTTAAAGCGCCAACGTATATAAGACTGATTTGCTGTGGGCATTCTCAAGCTATTAAAGAGTTAATGAGTTTGAACTGATGATCAAGTGATGTAAACTGTAAGATAAATATTAGCGATAAATATAGTTAATTGACATTATGATAATGTAAATAGCCTCACAGTGAAATGTTCTCCTATGCGTCATCTGTGCTCTGTGCTTGGTGGAGTGAACATGTCGGCTTTGATTTTCAGTCCCTGTTATTTACAAGCGAAAGCTGTGGATCCAAGTATTCCTTATATGAATCAAGGGATTGAAAGTCTTTGTTTGAGTGTAGGTTCATGAAAATATGCGCTAAATATAGAGTTAATATGCATCACTGGGGAAATTACTGTAGGCTTTAGTAATAATGAGCAAGACCTTTGTGTATTAATAAATAGGCACACAGCAGTCTGACCTTTCTTGTGTGTTAATTCTGCCCATTGAAATTAACGTATTGTTGAGTGGACGACGTCGCTGACAGTTGTGTTGATCACGAAAAATAATTCTCTTGTGATTAGGGTGGGAAGGCAGGCAGTAGCATGTATTGTACACGCTATAACTTCCACTACTATAGGGATAAAACATATCTGATGCTTTAGTGGAATTGCTGTAAAACTGTGTTTACGTCCAGACCAATTACCCAAGTGTTATGTTGTTGAGTTCATTACATGTGAAATATATGCTCTGCTTTAACCATGGCTGTTTTTGTTGTTTATGAACAGTGAAAACTCCCTGAACAGCGGGGTGCCGCTTTACT
>NC_137608.1:15738602-15756102 GCF_963280865.1 Gymnoscopelus braueri | reverse complement strand
CACGCACACACATCCCCCCCCACACACACAAACTCACAAACTCATGCACGCACACGCGCACACACGTATCCCCCACCCACACAAACTTACAAACTCATGCACGCACACACGCGTGAGAGGCGACCTGCTTTCCGCCTCCCCTCTGTCATCGGAAAAGTGTTTTTAAAGAGGAAGTGAGATCAAACGCAGTAGGAAAATGCCTGTCTTGGCGTTCTTTTGACAGCCCCGCATCCTGAACCCCTTTTTAAGGAGGGAGCAGAGAAGAAAAGAAAAAGAAAATAGGACATGTTTCGCACAATTTATGCAGCGCTAATTTTTCCAGCCCCCGCGCCGACTGTTTACAGAGTCCTGTGCATCTCAAAACCTCCCTCCCTCCCTCTCTCCCTCCCTCCCTCTCAACCCCCTCCGCCTCTCTCCATCTCTCAAAGCACAACTCTTCCTTTACTTTTGTCTTCCCTCCCTCCCACCCTCTCTCTCTCACTTCTTCTTGCGGTTTATGTTATTGTGATTTCTTTTTTTGTGTCACTAGTGAGGATGCTCTCCCTTGGGGGTGTGGCTAAATTGACATCTCTCCATATGACAAACACAAACAAAGAGCCAAATAAATCAAATGTGAGGTAAAAAATAAAAAGTGGAGCTGAGGAGAGAGAGAGAGAGAGAGACTATGGAATTGTATCCCTCCGATTGTGTAGTATGTATAGCATTGATCAGCTCTTGACAGATTATCGTTGTGCTACAGCGGTATGGAACATATAGGAACAGAATGAGTTCAGTCACTGTGTCATTTCTCACAATTGAGGTTTTTATTCACAGTGCCGCCGAGTCAAAAAAGTAGGCTAAAGTTAAAAAGGTGCTCTTGGAAATACAGGGAGTTAGATCATGAAGAGAAATAAATAATGGTGTCTGTTTAGTATTGAAGGAAAAATGTAAAACAAAAAAAACAAGCTGAGTAGTAGTAATGGGCACTTCGGTAGCTAAATGCTAAGCTAACAACATGCTAACATGCTAATTGTGTTAGCATCCGCCATTTTGTTTTTAGTGACGTCATCATTAGGGGGAGTGCCCAAGCATGCCCGGACATGTCTGACCCCCCCTGCTGTGTGGAGGGGGAGTGGAGGGGTGGGTTTGGCGCCCCCTGCTGGGAAGGGGAGGAAGTAGGAGGGGGGGTTAATTCAATTACTGTGTCTGAGTGGGGGGTGTGTCCCAGACAGGATAACGTGTATTGAAAGGTGAAGGGAGTGGGGGGTGTAGGGGGATGTGGCTGGGTAACCTAGACAGTGATAATTGAATACACTCAAGAGATAGTGAGTTTCTGTTTTGTTTTATTCTTAAAGAATAAGAATTGTTATTCTTTGATCAAATGTTTGCGTGTAATTGACTGCTGCAATGTCACATGAGATTAACAGGCTTCAAGTGTTTGTTTAAAAGGTAACTTTGATTGACTTAGGGCACATTATAGTCTTATTTCAGAAAAATCACTCTTTTATACATTTTTCTTAAAGGGTATAATAACTTTAATACCTATAATGACTTTAGAACATATGCCGTAGCAGGGTTTTTTTTTCTTACAGTATTCCTTACTCCCCTGTAGTTAAACTGGGGATCATGCAAAGGAATCAAGGTGCATTGAGAGTGTAACAGGCTGGCAAGTGGTTCTTTAGTCTAGTTTTTTCACACACGGTTTGATTAAAATAAAAATCTTTTTTTTTAAAGCAACGGTAGCTAAACCTTAATGTGACACAATACAACCCTAACAATAACACCGTAATAAGCATTTATAACTTTTTTTACTGCATACACAGCTTTAGAAAAACAAGTATTTAAAAATACCCCCAGTGCATGCTGGGTAATTATTTCAACCAATGGCTGAGCTTCAATGTGGGGTGAATATCTCTGATTAACGTTTGCCTGTAGTTGACTGCTACAATAGACCATTGACACAACCTATGTATTGTGTTTAAAGCTGCATTTACTCGCTACTCTTTTAATTCCCTAAAGTAATATTACACAGTCCTTTAACAAAAAGGTTTGAACACTTTGAATGTGATTCTAAAAGATGTTAACACATCAGGATAGAGGATACATTGAAAGTCTAACAGGTTTGGTACCACTGTCTAGTTTCTAGTCCTTTCACAGCTGATTTAAAAAATATATATATATAAATTATATTTTAAAAAGCTATGGTAGCTAAACTTTAATGTGACACAAGACAACCCTAACAACATCACCATGTTAAACAACATGTTATAACTTTTTTTTTTACAAGTGGAGTGCAACTTGATATGATTGATGTAATGACAGGACTCAGGTTGCACTTTAAAAGGGAGACAGGCTGGCAAATGGGTCTAGTCTCTAACCTTTTCACCACTGGTTTAAAAATAAAAAAACTTTCTTTTTTTTTAAGTTTAGGTTAGCTAAAGCTTTTAAGATGTTACACAAGACAACACTGAACAACATCATACAAAAACATGTTCTAACTTAGTACCGCATATACAGCCATAGTATGCAAGTATTCAAAAATTACCTCAGTGCATGATGGGTAATTATTTTTAACCAATAGCTGAGCTTCGATGTGGATGATCCATCTTTGAGATCATTGTAGCAACGGTTTCACTATCAGTTTTTTAAGACACTTTCTATGTCTTACTTCTAAACAAAAGAGTAGATTAACTTACCGACCCCAACCAATATATATGTTCTAACTAACTTACTGCAGCTTTTAAGATGTTGCACAAGAGATCCGTAACCAATATCACCATGTTAAACATTTATAACTGTTAAACATTTATAACTATATATATTTTTTTATAGTTTAGGATAGCTTAAGTGTTTAAGATGTTAGACAATAACACCATATAAAACATGTTCTAACTTAGTACTGCATATACAGCCATAGAATGCAAGTATGCAGAATTTACCTTGGTGCATGCTGGGTAATTATTTTTAACCAATAGCTGAGCTTTGATGTGGTTGATCCATCTTCGGAGATCTTACACAGTAACTGTTTCACTTTCATTTTGTTTTAAGACACTTTATATGTCTTACTTCTAAACAAATGAGTAGATTAACTTACTGACCTCAACCAATATATATTTTCTAACTAACTTACTGCATCTTTTAAGATGTGACACAAGACAAACCCCTAACCACCTTACCACATAAGACATTTATATCTTTTTTATTGCAATAGCTTGTAGTAGGCAAGTATTTAAAAGTTACCACAATGCATGCTGGGTATTTTTTTATTTTTTACTTCTTACTCACCGTCTCAGAGGATCATAGTGTCTCACTGTTTGTTAGTTTTTTTTTTGCTTGCAGTATCATGTAGTATATATTTCTTCTCTCTGTGTATTACTTTTACCTAAAAAATGTATACATAAAGGTGCTAAGCTATCTATACAATGCTATACCTACATACTCAAACTCCATATTAACAAGAGTTTGGTGAAGAAACATATTTTCTGAAAATGAATTCAATGTTTTTGGCTGAAACACTACACCATTTCTATATTAAACCCAGAAGAAGTAACCTCCGTAAGCCTATTGTGAATTAGTAATTAACAGAGTACATTGGATCATGGTCTCCCGCATGCCTGCCAGGTAAGTATAACCTCCTCACGCTATTCGTGGAGGGAAGGGACCCCCACACATACTAGTCACACTTACGGTTCATACGATTTTAAAGTTTCCCTCAATGCATGCTGGGTAATTATTTTTAACCAATGACTGAGCCTCGATGGGGTTGAACCATCTATGAGATCATTCACAATAACGGTTTCACTATCAGTTTTTTAAGACACTTTTTTACTTCTTACTTCCAAACAAAAGAGTAGATTAACTTACTGACCCCAAGCAATATATATTTTCTAACTAACTTACTGCAGCTTTTAAGATGGTGCACAAGGCAACCTTAAACAACATCACCATGTAAAAACATGTTCTAACTTGATACTGTATACATAGCTTTAGTAAACAAGGATGTCAGATCATCCTGCAATGCATGCTGGGTAATTATTTTTTTAACCAATGGGAGGATCAGTAAAACACTGAGTGCATTGGATCGTAGTTTCTCACCAGCCTGCCAGTGCCAGGTAACAAAGCCAGGAATCTGGTTACGATGGCTCCCCCTGCCAGGTAAGTATGACTTCCTCACGCTATTCGTGGAGGGAAGGGCCCCACACACGTACTAGTCACACTTACGGTTCATACAACACACGCTCAATCACACACTACTATGTTAACGTACACACATTTTATGAACTAGTTGATCAGCTATTTTAGAAACATTTTGAAAATAATGTGTCACCCACTTCTTTTCCAGGACAAAAGTGTGGTTATTTACGCACTTTTAAAAGCTTCATGTTTTGTCTGTCTTATGTCTTGTTTAGTGTTTTTATGTGTTTTTGAATACTTTTATTAATAGTATGCAGAGACAAGCATAGGGGTGTACCGTATTGTGTTCATTCTATTGAACATGTAATATATGTAAAATTGCATTATGTACATGTTCCCAAATAACATTTCTTGAAACTAAGATCTGTATTACTTATTGTAAGTCACTGATTTTGTTAAATACTATTAGTTTACCCTAGATTGTTTTAAACTAAGTATATTGATATTATATAATGTGTGATAAATTGATGATTTAAACTGGAAATGAGTTCTTGAGCTTTTTAATTTGTTTTTTAACATATTAATCTCAGGGGAAGGTTAGCCAGGATTAAAGTTAACCTGTAAACAGATGACAGGCTGCTCATTATTCAGCCATGTACTCTTTTTAATCCACGGTTTTCAAAAATCTAAATTATAATTTTGAAGTCTAGGTTAGATGAATGTTACACCAAACATCTCCTAATAAATATATATTTTCAAACTAACTTATTTACTGTATACATAGCCTTAGAAAAAACTATTATTTAGTGTCACCCCAATGCATGATGGGTAATTACACCCCTCACATACATGGACCAATGAGAGAAGGCGGGGTTTTGAATGTATATTAATTTGGGCCCCAATAGTGGATATCTGAGTACTCATTCCTATTTACTAGTTGTTAAGAAGACATTTTATCAAGCTGACTAAGCATTATAACTAGGGTGTATAAAACTACAATACATTTTCCTCAACAGTGAAAGAAAACTCTGAGAAAATGAATGATTGGGGAATATACCACAAAGCGATTATAGTGGGCATAATATCATTGCTGTACGTGTATTAATGAAACAGCTAAATTTGGTCACATTTCGATTTTTATCATCCGCAACGTAATAGATCTTCTGTAAAGCTCCTTTTCATCATGACACAGTGAACATCGATGAATAGATTATACGGCATACATAGTTTTTATTTACATGATTATTATTATTAAAAACATATACCATTGTCAATTATATTCATATACAACAAACATGAGGTTTCATCTAAATCAATCATTCTCTGTATAACATACACAACATTACGCATAGACCAATCATGTATACCTTGCTGATACTTTAAGACGCACATATCAATGATATATGTACACAGGACCATCACATGACATACTCCTTTTGAGTCTCCTTGTTTTTCATCATAAAAACTATCAACTACGGCCCTCACGTTTCTATCATTAATGACACGCCGCTTATGACCATGGTACCTTGATATTAGCTCTTTATATGTAGTATTCCTAGTTTTTACATAATGAATATGACTTCTAAAAATATCATATCCCTCTGGTGGGTATACAATCTCACCAGGCTTCGTATATTGATCAATTACAGTATTCACAAGGGTTATAAGTCTATTGTAAATAGAACCGTCAATACTAGATGTCACCCCCATTGTAATGAATATCAGTATGGTGATCTAGGTGGCCTCTTTATTCTCTGTATTCGGCAATGCCTCGCTGTCCTCCAGAGTGTACAGGAATGACAAATAATGTACAGGAATGACAAATACTGTTGTGCATGGATCTGTCTGTATTCCTTTATCCACGTGATGACTGTATCGTCCTCTAAATAAGATTCAGTATAATCCACTGCATTGTCTGTAGGATCACACAACTCAGGAGTGCATCGTCCTAGGTATGAAATGAAAAGTCAGTATAGAAATAAAACCTATGGCTTGTCTACATCCTTTGTATTCAACTCATAGAATAAAGACTGACCCCGACGGGATTTGAACCCGCAACTTTCTGATCTGGAGTCAGACGCGCTACCGTTACGCCACAGAGTCCTTATAAATTAAGTTTTACTCATCGATATTTATTGGCTATGTCATATCATGCTTTAATAGAAAAGTGAATACCGCTTCACCCAACATGGATAGTATTAGTAATGAATCAATAATAATATCACAAAAATGTAAAATTCGTAATGTCTGTTGGAGATCAGCCGTTCTCCTTAGCTTGGAGCGTAAAGATAGTTTTTCCTTCATTGAGCGGGCATGCATGGACATGTCTGAGTCTTGTATCAAACCTGAGCCAACCAGAGGTCTGCAGGGCGGATTGGAGGTGTGTCAGGGGAGTCACTTTAACCTATTGTGACCATTCAGGCCTATGCATTGGTAAAAGGGCCCCCACGTCACTGAGGGAGTGGTCCTACAGAACGTATATAGGCAGCTCTTGGCAAGAGCTGCTAGGAAGAGAAAACTTCTCTAACTAGAGCTGAAAGTTAACCCGAAAAACACCCCCGCCTGGACATCCTAAGAAAAATATCTTTAAAGTCAATTTCTAACATTGGACTACACTTCATGTTCGCTGTTGAGTGGATACGCCGTGCTGCGGGGACGACAAACAGGGACCTTTTTACAGCTATTCTGGTGGACTGATTTTTGGACCTAGCAGTATCACGCAACGTTGTGTTACCTGTCCTAATCTGCCTAGAGTTATTTTTTTTCATTTCCTACATATTCGCTATGGCCTCTGTATTGGGTAAGTGTTTAATTTCTTATTTCTATGTCTATTACATGTGTGTAATCAGATCATCTATCAGATCACTTTCAATGTAAATGAATGTGGCAAAGAGTTGATCAAATTAATTATTAAATATAGTAAAATACTACATAATCATAGTATTTGTGTGTATATATCGCGCATGAGATATTCCATCCAATTTGATCTAATAGTTGTTGTTTTGTTTTGTTTTTTGCTTATTTTCTCCCCACACGATAGATCCTCTCTCTGTGCACTCCCTCAAGATCTCTAAGGATCATTTTGTGACACCACCGAATGAAGATGCAATACGCTCCGCTGCCTTCTACACATCAGGGAGCGTTAACGATGACACAAACATTCTGCAGAATCATGACTATGCCATGAATCTACGGGGCCAGAACCGTACAATTGTGACCAAGTCGCCACCGTCACCCTCCTCAGAGGAGATGCCTGACGAAGAGGAGACCGGTTTGAGCGACGTTGAACCTTTAGATTTATCTTCGTCTCAGCGCTCATCATCATCCACCCCTTTCCCCCCACCTCATCCCTCCCCATCAAGTTCTGAGGAGCTTGGCACCCTCGCTCGTGAACAATTTATCATCCCCAAAGGTCTGGAGCATATGCTATGTTATAGAAGAGAACCTGAACATAGAGTTTCTGTAAAAGATATCAAAAATGCAGCGAGGGAGTGGGACCGTATAGCAGAAGAGCACGAGCAGGGGAGAAAGGAGATGTTACGTAGAGGGAGTGAGATGCGGGCTATCCATATGATGGGTCACGAGTCAGAGGAGGAAGAGGAGGAAGCACGGTTGAAGGAGGAGGAAGAGGAGATGAGGATAGCTGATAGGGCACGAGAGGTGGCTAGAGAGAGGAAAGTGACCATGTCTGATTATGAGATGGAGCGTGGTGGATCCCTTACAGGTCATCAAATGCTAAAGCTTGGCATGAAAAGACAGATGGACGTACTTTACGTTCCCTTATCTGATAACGGTTGTATGCTGATACAGGATGTTAGTTATGCCGTCAATGTATTCAACCGTAGACGGATGAAGAAGATGAAGGAGATGATGGATTAGTGAGTATGCAGAATTAACTCAAACATTGTTTGACATTGTAAATAGGACAGGACAAGTTACAAATGACATTGAGACTTGGACCCATGAGGTTACTAATTCGTTAGCCTCAAATTCGTCCATTGACTGTATTGGTCCATGAGGCTGTTGCCTATATTCTTTTGCGTCCCAAAGACACCTCATCTGACTGACAAAGTAGAAGTCGAAGTCGAAGACTATTATCTGAATTTGCCACGTCACTTTAAAAAGATGTAATGTGTTAAATTCTGCTACTTTCCTACCAACTGAGCTGGATACATGATACATACATGTCATGCCAAAGGGTTGTATAGTAGCTAGACTACTGCTCATTGTTTTATTTTAGACTTTTTATTTATTTATTCAGTAAATAACTCTACATGTCTAATGTATTTAAAACCTATTTTGCTTTAGGTGATAGATTATTTAGTCTTATATATATATATATATATATATACACACACACTTTTCCAAATCATGAACAGGAATAGTGATAGTAACTACTACTGACTTGATGTATTGAAAATAAAAAAACATTCATTACAACATGTGTCTGTTATTATTTCTTTAAGGGTACACAATCTAGCTAAAAAGCTACCTTATGAAGAACACCATCAATTGTACTCTTCTCGTTGTCTGACTAAAGTATCAATTAAATTGTGCTTTGTAAGTTTGTAAGTTGTATGTTACAAATAACCAACAAAATAAAAGATGACTATTTCATGGAAAAAGCATATACTTTTTTTTAAAAATGTATTATTATTGTGATTACATGTTCAAGAATATATGTTCAATAATATCTGCTAAACTACACAAATAATGATGATCTATGAAAATCGAATAATTCTATAGCGCTGACCATGGTACTCTAGGTGGTGAGTTTCTCCAGAACGGAACGAGTTTGTTCATTATATTATGACGCTGATCATATCCCAGAGTATCAGCTGTGATATCTAGCCTCAGCTCATTTAAAATAACTTCACACACTCCATGCACTCTGGATTCTGTAGTAACAATGCCCCGAGTTTCCAACACATGCATGATTCCTGAAAGAAATGGTTCAGTCCATAGCATTTCAATAAATTCTTTAAAATGATTGAAGACATAGTAACGTGGCACCGGGTATAGGGCATGTCCATAGGTTACCCCTGGGGTAAAACAGTAACTGACTTTAAGATCCGTCTGATTACTTAGTACGACAGTTAACAGCTTATCAATGCATGTTTTAAAGAAATAATAACAGACACATGTTGTAATGAATGTTTTTTTATTTTCAATACATCAAGTCAGTAGTAGTTACTATCACTATTCCTGTTCATGATTTGGAAAAGTGTGTGTGTATATATATATATATATATATATAAGACTAAATAATCTATCACCTAAAGCAAAATAGGTTTTAAATACATTAGACATGTAGAGTTATTTACTGAATAAATAAATAAAAAGTCTAAAATAAAACAATGAGCAGTAGTCTAGCTACTATACAACCCTTTGGCATGACATGTATGTATCATGTATCCAGCTCAGTTGGTAGGAAAGTAGCAGAATTTAACACATTACATCTTTTTAAAGTGACGTGGCAAATTCAGATAATAGTCTTCGACTTCGACTTCTACTTTGTCAGTCAGATGAGGTGTCTTTGGGACGCAAAAGAATATAGGCAACAGCCTCATGGACCAATACAGTCAATGGACGAATTTGAGGCTAACGAATTAGTAACCTCATGGGTCCAAGTCTCAATGTCATTTGTAACTTGTCCTGTCCTATTTACAATGTCAAACAATGTTTGAGTTAATTCTGCATACTCACTAATCCATCATCTCCTTCATCTTCTTCATCCGTCTACGGTTGAATACATTGACGGCATAACTAACATCCTGTATCAGCATACAACCGTTATCAGATAAGGGAACGTAAAGTACGTCCATCTGTCTTTTCATGCCAAGCTTTAGCATTTGATGACCTGTAAGGGATCCACCACGCTCCATCTCATAATCAGACATGGTCACTTTCCTCTCTCTAGCCACCTCTCGTGCCCTATCAGCTATCCTCATCTCCTCTTCCTCCTCCTTCAACCGTGCTTCCTCCTCTTCCTCCTCTGACTCGTGACCCATCATTTGGATAGCCCGCATCTCACTCCCTCTACGTAACATCTCCTTTCTCCCCTGCTCGTGCTCTTCTGCTATACGGTCCCACTCCCTCGCTGCATTTTTGATATCTTTTACAGAAACTCTATGTTCAGGTTCTCTTCTATAACATAGCATATGCTCCAGACCTTTGGGGATGATAAATTGTTCACGAGCGAGGGTGCCAAGCTCCTCAGAACTTGATGGGGAGGGATGAGGTGGGGGGAAAGGGGTGGATGATGATGAGCGCTGAGACGAAGATAAATCTAAAGGTTCAACGTCGCTCAAACCGGTCTCCTCTTCGTCAGGCATCTCCTCTGAGGAGGGTGACGGTGGCGACTTGGTCACAATTGTACGGTTCTGGCCCCGTAGATTCATGGCATAGTCATGATTCTGCAGAATGTTTGTGTCATCGTTAACGCTCCCTGATGTGTAGAAGGCAGCGGAGCGTATTGCATCTTCATTCGGTGGTGTCACAAAATGATCCTTAGAGATCTTGAGGGAGTGCACAGAGAGAGGATCTATCGTGTGGGGAGAAAATAAGCAAAAAACAAAACAAAACAACAACTATTAGATCAAATTGGATGGAATATCTCATGCGCGATATATACACACAAATACTATGATTATGTAGTATTTTACTATATTTAATAATTAATTTGATCAACTCTTTGCCACATTCATTTACATTGAAAGTGATCTGATAGATGATCTGATTACACACATGTAATAGACATAGAAATAAGAAATTAAACACTTACCCAATACAGAGGCCATAGCGAATATGTAGGAAATGAAAAAAAATAACTCTAGGCAGATTAGGACAGGTAACACAACGTTGCGTGATACTGCTAGGTCCAAAAATCAGTCCACCAGAATAGCTGTAAAAAGGTCCCTGTTTGTCGTCCCCGCAGCACGGCGTATCCACTCAACAGCGAACATGAAGTGTAGTCCAATGTTAGAAATTGACTTTAAAGATATTTTTCTTAGGATGTCCAGGCGGGGGTGTTTTTCGGGTTAACTTTCAGCTCTAGTTAGAGAAGTTTTCTCTTCCTAGCAGCTCTTGCCAAGAGCTGCCTATATACGTTCTGTAGGACCACTCCCTCAGTGACGTGGGGGCCCTTTTACCAATGCATAGGCCTGAATGGTCACAATAGGTTAAAGTGACTCCCCTGACACACCTCCAATCCGCCCTGCAGACCTCTGGTTGGCTCAGGTTTGATACAAGACTCAGACATGTCCATGCATGCCCGCTCAATGAAGGAAAAACTATCTTTACGCTCCAAGCTAAGGAGAACGGCTGATCTCCAACAGACATTACGAATTTTACATTTTTGTGATATTATTATTGATTCATTACTAATACTATCCATGTTGGGTGAAGCGGTATTCACTTTTCTATTAAAGCATGATATGACATAGCCAATAAATATCGATGAGTAAAACTTAATTTATAAGGACTCTGTGGCGTAACGGTAGCGCGTCTGACTCCAGATCAGAAAGTTGCGGGTTCAAATCCCGTCGGGGTCAGTCTTTATTCTATGAGTTGAATACAAAGGATGTAGACAAGCCATAGGTTTTATTTCTATACTGACTTTTCATTTCATACCTAGGACGATGCACTCCTGAGTTGTGTGATCCTACAGACAATGCAGTGGATTATACTGAATCTTATTTAGAGGACGATACAGTCATCACGTGGATAAAGGAATACAGACAGATCCATGCACAACAGTATTTGTCATTCCTGTACATTATTTGTCATTCCTGTACACTCTGGAGGACAGCGAGGCATTGCCGAATACAGAGAATAAAGAGGCCACCTAGATCACCATACTGATATTCATTACAATGGGGGTGACATCTAGTATTGACGGTTCTATTTACAATAGACTTATAACCCTTGTGAATACTGTAATTGATCAATATACGAAGCCTGGTGAGATTGTATACCCACCAGAGGGATATGATATTTTTAGAAGTCATATTCATTATGTAAAAACTAGGAATACTACATATAAAGAGCTAATATCAAGGTACCATGGTCATAAGCGGCGTGTCATTAATGATAGAAACGTGAGGGCCGTAGTTGATAGTTTTTATGATGAAAAACAAGGAGACTCAAAAGGAGTATGTCATGTGATGGTCCTGTGTACATATATCATTGATATGTGCGTCTTAAAGTATCAGCAAGGTATACATGATTGGTCTATGCGTAATGTTGTGTATGTTATACAGAGAATGATTGATTTAGATGAAACCTCATGTTTGTTGTATATGAATATAATTGACAATAGTATATGTTTTTAATAATAATAATCATGTAAATAAAAACTATGTATGCCGTATAATCTATTCATCGATGTTCACTGTGTCATGATGAAAAGGAGCTTTACAGAAGATCTATTACGTTGCGGATGATAAAAATCGAAATGTGACCAAATTTAGCTGTTTCATTAATACACGTACAGCAATGATATTATGCCCACTATAATCGCTTTGTGGTATATTCCCCAATCATTCATTTTCTCAGAGTTTTCTTTCACTGTTGAGGAAAATGTATTGTAGTTTTATACACCCTAGTTATAATGCTTAGTCAGCTTGATAAAATGTCTTCTTAACAACTAGTAAATAGGAATGAGTACTCAGATATCCACTATTGGGGCCCAAATTAATATACATTCAAAACCCCGCCTTCTCTCATTGGTCCATGTATGTGAGGGGTGTAATTACCCATCATGCATTGGGGTGACACTAAATAATAGTTTTTTCTAAGGCTATGTATACAGTAAATAAGTTAGTTTGAAAATATATATTTATTAGGAGATGTTTGGTGTAACATTCATCTAACCTAGACTTCAAAATTATAATTTAGATTTTTGAAAACCGTGGATTAAAAAGAGTACATGGCTGAATAATGAGCAGCCTGTCATCTGTTTACAGGTTAACTTTAATCCTGGCTAACCTTCCCCTGAGATTAATATGTTAAAAAACAAATTAAAAAGCTCAAGAACTCATTTCCAGTTTAAATCATCAATTTATCACACATTATATAATATCAATATACTTAGTTTAAAACAATCTAGGGTAAACTAATAGTATTTAACAAAATCAGTGACTTACAATAAGTAATACAGATCTTAGTTTCAAGAAATGTTATTTGGGAACATGTACATAATGCAATTTTACATATATTACATGTTCAATAGAATGAACACAATACGGTACACCCCTATGCTTGTCTCTGCATACTATTAATAAAAGTATTCAAAAACACATAAAAACACTAAACAAGACATAAGACAGACAAAACATGAAGCTTTTAAAAGTGCGTAAATAACCACACTTTTGTCCTGGAAAAGAAGTGGGTGACACATTATTTTCAAAATGTTTCTAAAATAGCTGATCAACTAGTTCATAAAATGTGTGTACGTTAACATAGTAGTGTGTGATTGAGCGTGTGTTGTATGAACCGTAAGTGTGACTAGTACGTGTGTGGGGCCCTTCCCTCCACGAATAGCGTGAGGAAGTCATACTTACCTGGCAGGGGGAGCCATCGTAACCAGATTCCTGGCTTTGTTACCTGGCACTGGCAGGCTGGTGAGAAACTACGATCCAATGCACTCAGTGTTTTACTGATCCTCCCATTGGTTAAAAAAATAATTACCCAGCATGCATTGCAGGATGATCTGACATCCTTGTTTACTAAAGCTATGTATATGTCACAGGGAAAATGGCATTCCAGGGAAATTGACAGGGGAGCGCTTGTTTTATAGGCACGGGGCGGTGCTGCGAGGCGGGGCTTTGATGCGAGGACGACGACCACAACAACAACATACTAACCAGGAAGCTACGCTAGGGGAACGCTGAAAATAAAATGGATAATATGAGAGAAATACTCAAGTAAAGTACGAATACCTCAAAATTGTACTTGAGTAAATCTACTTTGTTACTTTGCACCACTAGTACAAGCCTCAGTGGCGCACTTCGATAATCATTGGACTCCCCACCCACTACCACTGGGAGCCGGGGTTTGACTCCAGCTTGGGACATTACTTTTTCAAACAACCGCGGACTACTTTTTTTTCGCTGATAAAGTATAGTTTTGGACCATGACGGAAGGCGCTCCGACTTAGCAGACCTTGAGGCCGAGGAGTCGCGCCCGAGCGCCTCCAGGCGCGAGTGCCCGCGACGACCGGCCGATGGTCTGCTAGTCGACTTAAGCGCCGTCCGAGTTATGTACCGATAGGCACAGAATCGTAAATGATGTTGTGTGGGGACTGCGTTTGCCCCAAGTGCCACTCACTGCACTAACATAGCCCGCCAGGCCCGCCCCCTGGAGTGTGTGTGTGTGTGTGTGTGTGTGTGTGTGTGTATGTATGTGTGTGTACACGCGCGCGTGTGCGCATGCGTGTGTGCGTGCTGGTTTGTGCATGCGTGCGTGTGTGGTGTGGGGCTCATGTCTGGCTTGCATTGCCCTCTAGCGTTGATTCTACAGAATTGCATGAGGGGCATGAAAACAAGCGTACCCCTTTCAATTTCCCTGGAATGCCATTTTCCCTGTAACATATACAGTATCAAGTTAGAACATGTTTTTACATGGTGATGTTGTTTAAGGTTGCCTTGTGCACCATCTTAAAAGCTGCAGTAAGTTAGTTAGAAAATATATATTGCTTGGGGTCAGTAAGTTAATCTACTCTTTTGTTTGGAAGTAAGAAGTAAAAAAGTGTCTTAAAAAACTGATAGTGAAACCGTTATTGTGAATGATCTCATAGATGGTTCAACCCCATCGAGGCTCAGTCATTGGTTAAAAATAATTACCCAGCATGCATTGAGGGAAACTTTAAAATCGTATGAACCGTAAGTGTGACTAGTATGTGTGGGGGTCCCTTCCCTCCACGAATAGCGTGAGGAGGTTATACTTACCTGGCAGGCATGCGGGAGACCATGATCCAATGTACTCTGTTAATTACTAATTCACAATAGGCTTACGGAGGTTACTTCTTCTGGGTTTAATATAGAAATGGTGTAGTGTTTCAGCCAAAAACATTGAATTCATTTTCAGAAAATATGTTTCTTCACCAAACTCTTGTTAATATGGAGTTTGAGTATGTAGGTATAGCATTGTATAGATAGCTTAGCACCTTTATGTATACATTTTTTAGGTAAAAGTAATACACAGAGAGAAGAAATATATACTACATGATACTGCAAGCAAAAAAAAAACTAACAAACAGTGAGACACTATGATCCTCTGAGACGGTGAGTAAGAAGTAAAAAATAAAAAAATACCCAGCATGCATTGTGGTAACTTTTAAATACTTGCCTACTACAAGCTATTGCAATAAAAAAGATATAAATGTCTTATGTGGTAAGGTGGTTAGGGGTTTGTCTTGTGTCACATCTTAAAAGATGCAGTAAGTTAGTTAGAAAATATATATTGGTTGAGGTCAGTAAGTTAATCTACTCATTTGTTTAGAAGTAAGACATATAAAGTGTCTTAAAACAAAATGAAAGTGAAACAGTTACTGTGTAAGATCTCCGAAGATGGATCAACCACATCAAAGCTCAGCTATTGGTTAAAAATAATTACCCAGCATGCACCAAGGTAAATTCTGCATACTTGCATTCTATGGCTGTATATGCAGTACTAAGTTAGAACATGTTTTATATGGTGTTATTGTCTAACATCTTAAACACTTAAGCTATCCTAAACTATAAAAAAATATATATAGTTATAAATGTTTAACAGTTATAAATGTTTAACATGGTGATATTGGTTACGGATCTCTTGTGCAACATCTTAAAAGCTGCAGTAAGTTAGTTAGAACATATATATTGGTTGGGGTCGGTAAGTTAATCTACTCTTTTGTTTAGAAGTAAGACATAGAAAGTGTCTTAAAAAACTGATAGTGAAACCGTTGCTACAATGATCTCAAAGATGGATCATCCACATCGAAGCTCAGCTATTGGTTAAAAATAATTACCCATCATGCACTGAGGTAATTTTTGAATACTTGCATACTATGGCTGTATATGCGGTACTAAGTTAGAACATGTTTTTGTATGATGTTGTTCAGTGTTGTCTTGTGTAACATCTTAAAAGCTTTAGCTAACCTAAACTTAAAAAAAAAGAAAGTTTTTTTATTTTTAAACCAGTGGTGAAAAGGTTAGAGACTAGACCCATTTGCCAGCCTGTCTCCCTTTTAAAGTGCAACCTGAGTCCTGTCATTACATCAATCATATCAAGTTGCACTCCACTTGTAAAAAAAAAAGTTATAAAATGTTGTTTAACATGGTGATGTTGTTAGGGTTGTCTTGTGTCACATTAAAGTTTAGCTACCATAGCTTTTTAAAATATAATTTATATATATATATTTTTTAAATCAGCTGTGAAAGGACTAGAAACTAGACAGTGGTACCAAACCTGTTAGACTTTCAATGTATCCTCTATCCTGATGTGTTAACATCTTTTAGAATCACATTCAAAGTGTTCAAACCTTTTTGTTAAAGGACTGTGTAATATTACTTTAGGGAATTAAAAGAGTAGCGAGTAAATGCAGCTTTAAACACAATACATAGGTTGTGTCAATGGTCTATTGTAGCAGTCAACTACAGGCAAACGTTAATCAGAGATATTCACCCCACATTGAAGCTCAGCCATTGGTTGAAATAATTACCCAGCATGCACTGGGGGTATTTTTAAATACTTGTTTTTCTAAAGCTGTGTATGCAGTAAAAAAAAGTTATAAATGCTTATTACGGTGTTATTGTTAGGGTTGTATTGTGTCACATTAAGGTTTAGCTACCGTTGCTTTAAAAAAAAAGATTTTTATTTTAATCAAACCGTGTGTGAAAAAACTAGACTAAAGAACCACTTGCCAGCCTGTTACACTCTCAATGCACCTTGATTCCTTTGCATGATCCCCAGTTTAACTACAGGGGAGTAAGGAATACTGTAAGAAAAAAAAACCCTGCTACGGCATATGTTCTAAAGTCATTATAGGTATTAAAGTTATTATACCCTTTAAGAAAAATGTATAAAAGAGTGATTTTTCTGAAATAAGACTATAATGTGCCCTAAGTCAATCAAAGTTACCTTTTAAACAAACACTTGAAGCCTGTTAATCTCATGTGACATTGCAGCAGTCAATTACACGCAAACATTTGATCAAAGAATAACAATTCTTATTCTTTAAGAATAAAACAAAACAGAAACTCACTATCTCTTGAGTGTATTCAATTATCACTGTCTAGGTTACCCAGCCACATCCCCCTACACCCCCCACTCCCTTCACCTTTCAATACACGTTATCCTGTCTGGGACACACCCCCCACTCAGACACAGTAATTGAATTAACCCC